>NW_021680380.1:612484-617855 GCF_001412515.2 Diachasma alloeum | reverse complement strand
AAATGAAAAACATTTTAATTAATATTTTCAATTAAGAACCACTAATTGATCAGTGAAACTAATGAGTGATGCCTAAAATTAAGCAGAATATATGGAATCACGACAATTCAAAGGAGAGGTGAGTATTGCTCCAATATAATTGATCCAGAAAGCATTTATTATTGATGAGTGATTGATTGATCAATCCTTGATATTTTTGACAACATAGATTGCTCCTCGGGCCAACTGTGGAAATAATGAATGCCGAACTGTGGAGAGCTCAACCCGAGTTTACAGAATACAACTACTCTCTTCACATATCACGAGTATCAGCTGTACCTGAAACCTGAGAAGAAAAAGAAATCAGAGAGAAATGTTCGAGAGACTCCTCAGCAGCCCCAGGATGGATATTTCGAATCAGAAACCTTAGAACATCAACCTTGAAACAACATGCGAAAAATTAATTTGTAACCAGATGATGACACCAAAAAATGTCAAGAGATATTTTTCCACAGAGTTATTGATCTATTGAATAACTCTGCTTGAATGTTCTTGAAAAGATTCTCAGGTGAATGCGATCAACATGAGTTGGAGGAATATTGAATTTAAATAAGAAAATCATTAATATTCTTCTGGTGAATAGATAATTTGCCTGGTTTGTAATTATTTTCCTCTTTCGATGTCATTCACTGTGCGGAGTAATGGATCATCCTGTTCCTCGAACTTGATTAAACTGAACAAAATGAAATTTTGACGTTGTGGATAATTTTCTCTTTTTGCCCACGTCTGGTCTCTCCCTGCCACCCCAGACATTGGGGAATTTCTGTGAATGCTGCTGGAAGCTCTCGAATTTGTACGAATTTTAAGATCTTTCACTAGTTATTTTTTATTTTCATTTTCAATTCTATAGAAAGGATTCTATCGGAAGAGTGAAGAAAAATTTGAACAGCTACTCTCGATACCCAAAGGCTCCAGCATGGATTATTCCTCATATACACTCGCACATGGAAGAATTTGGTATAAAAAACTTGGACAAAGATCCCTTTCGAAATTTCATCAGAACTATAGGAGTACTATCAGATTTTTCATACAAAGTTGTGTTTGTTTTTTGCATAGTTTCTATAGACGATTATGCATCTTTGCCATTTTATTTTGTCAATATGATATTTGACAGAAAATGTCTATAAACTCTTCAATTTCTATAAAACTTGTGGGTGTATATTTTCAAAATTTTCCCGCTGTACTTTTATTCGTTTGCCGTAGGGAAATTCAGGACAGAAAACTCATGACCACAGAAAATTATCGAACTATTTAACATCTATAAACCTTTTTTTTCTCTATCTGAATGCCTATAAAAAAAAAGCATAATAAATTAGAATAGTTTGTCATCGAATTGGTACAAAAAAACAACATAAATGTCCAATAGAATTCTGATAAAATTTTCAAATCAAATTTTTATGGAGTTACAATAGACATCCAATGTAATTTTTCAGAGAGCACTCGATTTGTTAATTAAATTTTTTAAGACCTCCATCTAAATCTTTTTCTGAACTTCCGGAAGTTGTAGTTTTTTCATTACATTCCATGAACCCTCAACTGTTTTTAATATAAATCGCCATTGTTTTCAGCAATATAGCAACAAAATAATTCCTTCATTTTTATCAATCATTCGGTGAGTTTGTTAATTTTTTGAAATATATGTTTGAATGATGAACCCGGTTTTTCCTTGATCTCTGACAATGCCAAAAATAGTCGATGGCTATAGCTATCAATCTGAAGGCCAGAAGGGGAAGGCCAAGTGAGTTTCCATTACTAGCAGATTACGATTAATTTACTTTTTGCGTATTTTCCAGGAGATATTGATTTGATTTGTGAAAACCAATTTATTTCTATGGGTTGATTCATTTACGCCGCAAAATATTTATTCTGGTAAATATTTCCTTCAGATATTATAAATGTAAATTCATTGGACACTGTTTCGGTCGAGCTGTCGAAGATGAGAATGGATTCCGAATTACTAATACTCATGCGTGTGACCCGGACGAGACGGCACAAGGAAAACAAGATTTTCACAATGCATTGAAAACAAAAATGTCCAAGCATGCTGATCCCCACCGCGTATATAAGGAAGTGGCCAAGGAGTACGTTATTTAGAGGTTGCAGAGTTCTTACCGATGATAATAATTGTAATTTACTATAGTTACCCTGAAATTAGCGAAGACTTCCCTTATAAAAGCAAGTGACGAAAAATTATGTTTTGTAAATTAAAATAAAAAATAAAAAAAATTGCTGTGAAAATTTTTGTTTTGCACGTATTGTTTTTTGAGCAGCCCATGTCCTATTTGGCATATCAAACCATATCCTATTTTTTTTCATTACGAATATCTCCGTATTTCTCGAAAAATAATGACTAAAATAGATTTAGAAATCATTTTTCATTATAATAACACCAAAAATAAAATGAAAATGAGTTTCTGCCACAGACGAAAATTTTTTCCTTTCAACTCTATTCCTCTCTAATTATCACCATATTACAATTCCTCTTCCGTAATGAAAGAAAAAAAATAAAGATCGAGCGGACATTTAAACTTGCGATGCCAAGCAAAACAGGCGTGTGGCGGGAGATCTGGCCGCGTGAGGGGAAGAGGCGCGACAGCGTCACGCTCGGCGCCGATGGTACTTGTCCCCTGTTTTGGTGTCGGCTGTTACGTTCCAAGCTGGTTCTCCGTTGAACAGATGGCAGGTCCAATGCCCGTGGAGCGGTAAAGCACTCTGCTCCACAAGTGCGGGAATTTTCGAATAAAAATAATTGAACACGAACACCAATTTAATTAGATAATCCAATCGACACGTTTATATTTACTTTTCAAAACTTAGAAGATATTTTACAACAACACTTGGGGTTTTTAAAACTTGAGAAGACGATAACAATTTCTCTCGAACTTCTCGTATCCACGTATGGGGTGAATCTGCCCTTACTTTTACTCTAAAAATTAGTCTAAGTGTCGAAGACGAAGGGCTCATCCCACAGAAAAGAGTAGGGGACCAATCGTGGCCTTGAATCCAGTGAACAGTGTTGGTCTAACACCCCCGCGATCGCTCGAGCTGGCCCAGCCCCAACTCTCGAGTCTACGTGACTTGAACAAAGGGCCTTACATGTGGTTTTTCGGGAGAGACAGAAAATGCTTGAATTTCACCCGGGGAAAATAAACTGTCTCCAGGAAAAGGTTTTACGACTCGAACGGTTTAATGTCAAGCTAGAATTGCACTCGAAAACTCTATATAAAAAAAACAATACAAAGGATCTTTTATTTTTGGATGGCCAGAGCTACATCGAGAGACTCTTTAGATTTATTACTCGTTTCCTGTTTACGAGTTTCTCGAACTTACTTTCCAAAATTCTATATTTTCTTGTTTCCAATACCGTGGGAATATTTCAACTAGCTTAAAAATAATATTGGGTTTATAAAAATATCAGATAAAAATATTTGAATCTCAATGGTATAATCTAGTGGAATAATGGTAGTCATAGGGACTCTATATGGTAACTAGTGGTTTACGCGACAGGAGGGGAACAGGCGCGATAGCGCCACGCTCGGCGCCCGATGGTACTTTTCCCGTGTTTTGGTGTCGGCGACATCAAAGCTTCACCATACCTGCTTCTATCATACCTTATGGATCCCTGGCGATTTAGGAGCCACGGGACAAACACGACAAACCTCCGTATACTTGGCGAACAAATTCTATACTTTTTAAAAATAATTATTGGAATCATTAGGAAATAATTTGGAAAAATTTAGAAAGGCATTCTCATAATTTGGAAATAAATAATTAATTAATAATTATAGAAAAACTGACGCACCGTATAATTGGCATACATTGACCAAAATTTAAAAAGTTGAAAAATTGAATTTAATCGATCTAAAATAATTTGGAAATAATAGTGAGAATGTTTTTCTCATTTGGAAAACTAATATAAAGTCCATAATGATTAATAAAAAAAGATGGACATATACAATGGATCACGTGACCGCGCCTCTATGGGGGGGGGGGCGTGGTCTGTACTTTTACCAGAGATTATAGGGGAGATGAGCAGGGCCAATGTAAAGTGTTCAACAGCAAAATTCGTAGCGGTGGCGCATGGACTACGATGGAGCGAACTGTTGGTATGGTAGGGCCCGAGTATAAATTTGTCGATAACCGGAAAGGGATTCTCAATACGGGAGCACCTCACATTTTGTAATAATTGTCAGGAATGTAAAATCGAACATATTATAATCAATAGTATAATGAATGCAGAATCTAATGATCTAAAAGTCTTTTCCTTTTTCTCGACATATTTATTATTGACACGTAGGTCAAAAAATTCATGGAAAATCCCAGCGCTGTCGCTGGAAAACTCTATAGTTTTCCAGTGATTCTATTGAATAATTGTGCAGATTTTGTTTTTTTTTTTACTATAGTAATGTTTGATTATATATATTTATTCCCCCCCTGAGTGAGAAAGGAATATGTATCGCGCTCGCTCCCACTCATTGTCGTCTCCGTCGCGCTGTCACGTGCCCGTCCTCCGCCAAAATTAACGAGTGCGAGTCAGAAAGAAAATGGAGAAGAAGGAGAGAGAAAACATTCCAACTCGTTTGAACGGTTGGAACGTTTTCGTTGTTCTCCAGCGATCTACACATAATGGGATTAATTCAATAATAATAATAGATTAATGAATAAGATTTTTCGCAGATTATTGCGAGATTTAGATGAATGGTTTGCCTCCTTCAGTGACCATAAAAAATTGTCTCCAATCGACAATATCTCCCGATGGAATGGAACGATGTGAATGAATCAAGTATCAATTTGAATCTTTAAAAACTTAATCAAGATTGAAAAAAAATCAGGGAATTCCACTCTGCCATTATGGAGTTATTGACGAGTGAAGTTTATTCACTGCACTCTGACACTTCTCTATTGTCTGTATTTACTGAGAAAAAAAAACGTTGTTCCTAGGAATCGATGTGTCTTTTTTAGGCAGCTGCATTTCTGAAATGCAATGAGCAAGCAATGTTAAAATTGAGTCATTTTGTAAAAAATTTCTAGTGACATGATCCTGAAAATCAAAGGAAAGTTTTGAATTCAGGAATGATGTCTGTAGGTTTCAGTAATATTTTCGCGGAAATTCCGGGAACATTTATTGGGAATTTTTATAGCGTTGCCGTAATACGGAAATTTCAAGGAATTTCGTCATAGCAAATTAAATTTTTTTATAAATTTCAGTCCAATTATATGTGTACGTCCACGTGAAAAGGGCCCATTTTCTCGCATCTAATTTGCGAGATATTCACGTTTTTCTCTTCACTCCATTTATCCCATTGTTAAATTGATTTTTTGATCTTTTATA
>NW_021680380.1:608183-612232 GCF_001412515.2 Diachasma alloeum | reverse complement strand
GCAACATCTATCGATCGAGAAGAATATTCTCAATAAATAACAGTGGTTTCATTACCTTAGTCTCTATTAGGAGAGGAGGAATGAATTTTCAAAACGCGCAGTAACTCCGAACAAGTTTTTCTCATTCAAAAATTAGTTTCTCCCCTCCGTAATGGAGATGAAGGAATGAAACCAAAGTCTACAAATTGAGAATTGCATTTTTAATAAATGACATCGGTTTCATTTCGTAATCTCAGTTAGGAGCGGAGGAATGAATTTTCAAAAGCGCGGAGAAACCCCGAACGGCTCTCCGACGTCGAGTGAGCTCGGAGGAACTCCCCCGATTGGAAAATTCATTTCTTCCACCCTAATTAAGATGAAGGATTGAAGCCGATGCCGATCGATCGAGAATTAAATTCTCAATAAATGACAACGGTTTCATTCCTTAATCTCAAGTAGGAGCGGAGGAATGAATTTTCGAACGCGCGGAGAAATCCCGAATGGCTCTCCGGCGTCGAGTGAGTCCGGAGGGGCTCCCTTGATTGGAAGATTCATTTCTCCCTCCCCCGCCCCCTAATTGCGAAGAGGGAATTAAAGCAACATCTATCGATCGAGAATAATATTCTCAATAAATGACAGTGGTTTCATTTCTTAATCTCTATTAGGAGAGGAGGAATGAATTTTCAAAGCGCGCAGTAACTCCGAACAAGTTCTTCTCATTTAAAAATTAATTTCTCCCCTCCCTAATTGCGATGAAGCAATAAAACCAAAGCTTCCCAATTGAGAATTACATTTTTAATAAATGACATCGGTTTCATCTCTTCATCTCAGTTAGGAACGGAGGAATGAATTTTCAGAAGCGCGGAGAAACCCCGAACGGCTTTCCGACGTCGAGTGAGCCCGGAGGGGCTCTCCCGATTGGAAAATTCATTTCTCCCACCCTAATTAAGATGAAGGAATGGAACCGATATCGGTCGATAGAGAATTAAATTCTCAATGAATGACAGCGGTTTCATTACTTAATCTCAAGTAGGAGCGGAGGAATGAATTTTCAAATGCGCGGAGAAACCCCGAACGGCTCTCCGGCGTCGAGTGAGTCCGGAGTAGTCCAATGAACGAAGGTCTAACATACGCATGTTTGCTAATCAGGCTCGATTTTTGATACAATATGTGATTTGGGCGTATGAAACTAATGGCAGATGTTTAAGGTTCCCCAAGTTTGTGCGGGGTTTGAAAAAGCCAAAAAACTACCCCTGAAAACGGTTTATTCGAAATAACTCGTGCATAACGCGCTGTACGTCCAAAAATGTAACATACAAAGTTGTAGAGCTCAAAATTCTACACAAAAAATGTTTGGGACACTTTACCCCTATTCCCAACCGTTCATCCCCCAGAGCCGCGTGAAGATCAGATGGGAAAAAAAAATGTTTTCCATTTAAAAAATTGAAGTTAATGCATTTTTTTTTTGTATTTCGGAATATCAGTGTTTTTTTTTCAATGGCTTGTTTATTTATTCAGAGCGAATTTAATATATGTTGCTATTTATATCTTGACATTGAATCGATGAATTTATTTTTTTTTCTTCCATAGTTTATATTAGAACATTTACCACAAATTTTGTCTTGATCGTACCCGCGAATCTCCTATGGATTCAAAGTTAAACACGATTTTCTAGCTCCCTAAATCCGGCGCCGGGAATGAGAACCTTTTGGGCGAGAGAGAAGTCTCCGTCTCGTTCCCACTCGCTACAGCATTGTTGCGACCATTTGCGCATGCGCGCAAGGGCCTGTGAAACAACACGGTCTGGATGCAAGAAAAAGAATCATTTGAGGTTTTCGTCAGCCGTTCGCTCTCTCTCCCTCTCACTCTCTCTCTCTCTCCCGGATGAAATAAAGGCTGTTTGACGGAGAACTAAATTACCCAACAATTAACCCTCTTTCATCCCTTAATCTCTGTAAAAAATGGAAGAAACTGTCATGAAAATCACAGCGCAGTAAGAAAAATAATTGTTTTGCGGCGCACAGTGACTCCCGGTAATTAAAAATTCACCTCTCCCCTCCTAATTGAGATTAAGGATGAAAAAACGGCCGTTCGACGGAGAATTAAATTCCCCATCACTTAACCTTCTTTCATCCCTTAATCTCTGTAACAACAAAATATAAACTGCCATTAAAATCATGGGCCAGTGAGAAAAATAATAGTTTCGCGGCGCACAGTGACTCCCAGTAATTAAAAATTCACCTCTCTCCTCCTAATTGAGATTAAGGGATGAGAAAAGGGCAGTTCGACGGAGAATTAAATTCTCCATTAATTAACCCTCTTTCATCCATTAATCTCTGCAACAAAAAAATATAAACTGCCATGAACCTCAGGGGCCAGTAAGAAAAATAATTCTTTCGCGGCGCACACTGACTTTTCACCATTCGACCGTGAATTAAAATTTCACCTCTCCCCTCCTAATTGAGATTAAGGGATGAAAAAAGGACAATTCGACGGAGAATTAAATTCCCCATCAACTAATCTTCTTTCATCCCTTAATCTCTGTAACAAAAAAATATAATCTGCCAAGACAGTCAGGGGCCAGTGAGAAAAATAATAGTTCGCGGCGTACAGTGACTCCCGGTAATTAAACATTCACCTCTCCCCTCCTAATTAAGATTAAGGGATGAAAAAATGGCAGTTCGAGGAGAATTAAATTCGCCATCACTTAACCCTCTTTCATCCCTTAATCTCTGTAACAAAAAAATATAAACTGCCATTAAAATCATGGGCCAGTGAGAAAACTAATAGTTTCGCGGCGCACAGTGACTCCCGGTAATTAAAAATTCAACTCTCCCCTCCTAATTGAGATTAAAGTATAAAGAAAGGGCAATGCGACGGAGAATTAAATTCTCCATTATTAACTTTCTTTCATCCCTTAGTCTTTGTAACAAAAAAATATAAACTGCCATGAAACTCAGGGGCCAGTGAGAAAGATGATTGTTTTGCGGCGCACAGTGACTCCCGGTAATTAAAAATTCACCTCTCCCCTCCTAATTGAGATTAAGAGATGAAAAAACGGCAGTTCGACGGAGAATTAAATTCCCCGTCAAGTAACCCTCTTTCACCCCTTAATCTTTGTAACAAAAAAATATAAACTGCCATGAAAGTCATGGGCCAGTGAGAAAAATGATTGATTTGCAGCGCAAAGTGACTCCCGGTAATTAAAAATTCACCTCTCCCCTCCTAATTCAGATTAAGGGATGAAAAAAAGGCAGTTCGACGGAGAATTAAATTCTCCATTAATTAACCCTCTTTCATCCCTTAATCTCTGTTAAAAATGGAAGAAACTGTCATGAAAATCACAGCGCAGTAAGAAAAATAATTGTTTTGCGGCGCACAGTGATTCCCGTTAATTAAAAATTCACCTCTCCCCTCCTAAATGAGGTTAAAGAATGAAAAAATGGCAGTTCGACGGAGAATTAAATTTTCTATCACTTAACCCTCTTTCATCCCTTGATCTCTGTAACAAAAAAATATAAACTGCCATTAAAATCATGGGCCAGTGAGAAAAATAATAGTTTCGCGGCGCACAGTGACTCCCAGTAATTAAAAATTCACCTCTCTCCTCCGAATTGAGATGTAAGGGATGAAAAAAGGCATTTCGAAGGAGAATTAAATTCTCCATTAATTAACCCTCTTTCATCCCTTAATCTCTGTAACAAAAAAATATAAACTACCATGAAACTCAGGGGCCAGTAAGAAAAATAATTCTTTCGCGGCGCACACTGATTTTTCACCATACGACCGTGAATTAAAATTTCACCTCTCCCCTCCTAATTGAGATTAAGGGATGAAAAAACGGCAGTTCGACGGAGAATTAAATTCCCCACCACGTAACCCTCTTTCATCCCTTAATCTCTGAACCAAAAAAATATAAACTGCCATTGAAAACATGGGCCAGTGAGAAAAATAATAGTTTCGCGGCGCACAGTGACTTCCAGTAATTAAAAATTCACCTCTCTCCTCCTAATTGAGATTAAGGGATGAAAGAAGGGCAGTTCGATGGAGAATTAAATTCTCCATTAATT
>NW_021680380.1:607838-608158 GCF_001412515.2 Diachasma alloeum | reverse complement strand
CTTTACCCCTATTCCCAACCGTTCATCCCCCAGAGCCGCGTGAAGATCAGATGAGAAAAAAAAATGTTTTCCATTTAAAAAATTGAAGTTAATGCATTTTTTTTTTGTATTTCGGAATATCAGTGTTTTTTTTTCAATGGCTTGTTTATTTATTCAGAGCGAATTTAATATATGTTGCTATTTATATCTTGACATTGAAACGATGAATTTCTTTTTTTTTCTTCCATAGTTTATATTAGAACATTTACCACAAATTTTGTCTTGATCGTACCCGCGAATCTCCTATGGATTCAAAGTTAAACGCAATTTTCTAGCTCCAA
>NW_021680380.1:605894-607595 GCF_001412515.2 Diachasma alloeum | reverse complement strand
TATTAGAACATTTACCACAAATTTTGTCTTGATCGTACCCGCGAATCTCCTATGGATTCAAAGTTAAACACGATTTTCTAGCTCCCTAAATCCGGCGCCGGGAATGAGAACCTTTTGGGCGAGAGAGAAGTCTCCGTCTCGTTCCCACTCGCTACAGCATTGTTGCGACCATTTGCGCATGCGCGCAAGGGCCTGTGAAACAACACGGTCTGAATGCAAGAAAAAGAATCATTTGAGGTTTTCGTCAGCCGTTCGCTCTCTCTCCCTCTCACTCTCTCTCTCTCTCCCGGATGAAATAAAGGCTGTTTGACGGAGAACTAAATTACCCAACAATTAACCCTCTTTCATCCCTTAATCTCTGTAAAAAATGGAAGAAACTGTCATGAAAATCACAGCGCAGTAAGAAAAATAATTGTTTTGCGGCGCACAGTGACTCCCGGTAATTAAAAATTCACCTCTCCCCTCCTAATTGAGATTAAGAGATGAAAAAACGGCCGTTCGACGGAGAATTAAATTCCCCATCACTTAACCTTCTTTCATCCCTTAATCTCTGTAACAACAAAATATAAACTGCCATTAAAATCATGGGCCAGTGAGAAAAATAATAGTTTCGCGGCGCACAGTGACTCCCGCGAATTAAAAATTCACCTCTCCCCTCCTAATTGAGATTAAGGGATGAAAAAAGGACAATTCGACGGAGAATTAAATTCCCCATCAACTAATCTTCTTTCATCCCTTAATCTCTGTAACAAAAAAATATAATCTGCCAAGACAGTCAGGGGCCAGTGAGAAAAATAATAGTTTCGCGGCGTACAGTGACTCCCGGTAATTAAACATTCACCTCTCCCCTCCTAATTAAGATTAAGGGATGAAAAAAGGGCAATTCGACGGAGAATGAAATTCCCCATCAATTAACCCTCTTTCATCCCTTAATCTCTGTAACAAAAAAATAAAAACTGCCATGAAAGTCATGGGCCAGTGAGAAAAATAATAGTTTCGCGGCGGACAGTGACTCCCGGTAATTAAACATTCACCTCTCCCCTCCTAATTAAGATTAAGGGATGAAAAAATGGCAGTTCGACGGAGAATTAAATTCGCCATCACTTAACCCTCTTTCATCCCTTAATCTCTGTAACAAAAAAATATAAACTGCCATGAAAATCATGGGCCAGTGAGAAAACTAATAGTTTCGCGGCGCACAGTGACTCCCGGTAATTAAAAATTCACCTCTCCCCTCCTAATTAAGATTAAGGGATGAAAAAAGGGCAATTCGACGGAGAATGAAATTCCCCATCAATTAACCCTCTTTCATCCCTTAATCTCTGTAACAAAAAAATAAAAACTGCCATGAAAGTCATGGGCCAGTGAGAAAACTAATAGTTTCGCGGCGCACAGTGACTCCCGGTAATTAAAAATTCAACTCTCCCCTCCTAATTGAGATTAAAGTATAAAGAAAGGGCAATGCGACGGAGAATTAAATTCTCCATTAATTAACTTTCTTTCATCCCTTAGTCNTTAATTAAAAATTCACCTCTCCCCTCCTAAATGAGGTTAAAGAATGAAAAAATGGCAGTTCGACGGAGAATTAAATTTTCTATCACTTAACCCTCTTTCATCCCTTGATCTCTGTAACAAAAAAATATAAACTGCCATTAAAATCATGGGCCAGTGAGAAAAATAATAGTTTCGCGGCGCACAGTG
>NW_021680380.1:605473-605830 GCF_001412515.2 Diachasma alloeum | reverse complement strand
GAATCGCAAACCGACGTCACGGTCCGTATGACACATACTATTTTTTGTCATAAAGGCCCGTTAACGGTGAGGGGAGGAGGCGCAGAAGCGGGGTCCAGGGGCCGCAGGCCCCGGCGGGGTGGTTGGGGGGGGCGAAGCCCCCCCCACTGTAGAAAAAAGAAATGACAAGTGAAGAGAAAATATTGAAGAAATAGAGATGCAAAATCCTAAATTGAGATTCGAAAGAACGAATGCAAAAGTTGTAATTCNCTTAAAAATTCACCTCTCTCCTCCTAATTGAGATTAAGGGATGAAAGAAGGGCAGATCGATGGAGAATTAAATTTTCCATTAATTAACCCTCTTTCATCCCTTAATCT
>NW_021680380.1:605038-605412 GCF_001412515.2 Diachasma alloeum | reverse complement strand
GAGTGCTGCTAACTCACACGAATCGCAAACCGACGTCACGGTCCGTATGACACATACTATTTTTTGTCATAAAGGCCCGTTAACGGTGAGGGGAGGAGGCGCAGAAGCGGGGTCCAGGGGCCGCAGGCCCCGGCGGGGTGGTTGGGGGGGGCGAAGCCCCCCCCACTGTAGAAAAAAGAAATGACAAGTGAAGAGAAAATATTGAAGAAATAGAGATGCAAAATCCTAAATTGAGATTCGAAAGAACGAATGCAAAAGNTTTCGATGGAGAATTAAATTCTACATTAATTAACCCTCTTTCATCCATTAATCTCTGTAACAAAAATATATAAACTGCCATGAAACTCAGGGGCCAGTAAGAAAAATAATTCTTT
>NW_021680380.1:602974-604763 GCF_001412515.2 Diachasma alloeum | reverse complement strand
TGTCAAAAACATTCAAAAAACATCTCGATGTGAATGGAAATCTTCCTCCTCCTGAAATGGAAATTGCAACAAATTGAAAGAATAAAAAGAAGGATTAATCATTTTTCTAAATTTATTCTCATGAGAAAATCAACGTGTGAACATCTACAGTTTACAACTTTTCTTTTTCATCGTTCCTCTTCTTCTCACAACATACTCAAATTTTTCATCACATTTTAATAGAAATATATATATAATCTATTCAAAATAGATATATAACGAGAAAGTGAATATAATCTCTTTATTAAACTAATATTTTGACAATATAACCCTCAAGTTACGACTGACTCCCTAGCAACGAAATAACAACTCCTGATGTCATAGGCAATGACGGTGGCGCATCGTATTAGTGGTGAACGATTCGCCGAGTTTTCAAGCAAGTGACAGCGATAACCGCACACTTCATGTTGTATTCCTACGAAGGTTTTGTGGGTTGCCCATCTAGAAACTGTATGTTTTTATTGTCCTAGGGCTGCTAACTCGAGTTAACCATACCTGTGCTTCGTTTAACNAGTGGTGAACGATTCGCCGAGTTTTCAAGCAAGTGACAGCGATAACCGCACACTTCATGTTGTATTCCTACGAAGGTTTTGTGGGTTGCCCATCTAGAAACTGTATGTTTTTATTGTCCTGGGGCTGCTAACTCGAGTTAACCATAGCTGTGCTTCGTTTAACGGACCTGGTCTGTTAAACGCCATTTTGCTTCCCTCAAGACAGCTATAGTAGGCGCTACCTAACGGGCCTGAATGACNCAGATTAAGGGATGAAAAAAAGACAACTCGACGGAGAATTAAATTCCCCATCAACTAACCCTCTTTCATCCCTTAATCTCTGTAACAAAAAAATATAATCTGCCAAGAAAGTCAGGGCGCAGTGAGAAAAATAATAGTTTCGCGGCGTACAGTGACTCCCGGTAATTAAAAATTCACCNTCTGTTAAACGCCATTTTGCTTCCCTCAAGACAGCTATAGTAGGCGCTACCTAACGGGCCTGAATGACGAAAATGATAGTTTCGCGGCGCACGGTGACTTCCAGTAATTAAAAATTCACCTCTCTCCTCCTAATTGAGATTAAGGGATGAAAAAAGGGGAGTTCGGTGGAGAATTAAATTCTCCATTAATTAACCCTCTTTCATCCATTAATCTCTGTAACAAAAATATATAAACTGCCATGAAACTCAGGGGCCAGTAAGAAAAATAATTCTTTCGCGGCGCACACTGACTTTTCACCATTCGACCGTGAATTAAAATTTCACCTCTCCCCTCCTAATTCAGATTAAGGGATGAAAAAAAGACAACTCGACAGAGAATTAAATTCCCCATCAACTAACCCTCTTTCATCCCTTAATCTCTGAAACAAAAAAATATAATCTGCCAAGAATGTCAGGGCGCAGTGAGAAAAATAATAGTTTCGCGGCGTACAGTGACTCCCGGTAATTAAAAANTCTGCCAAGAAAGTCAGGGCGCAGTGAGAAAAATAATAGTTTCGCGGCGTACAGTGACTCCCNATCATGGGCCACTGAGAAAAATGATTATTTTGCAGCGCACAGTGACTCCCGGTAATTAAAAATTCACCTCTCCCCTCCTAAATCAGATTAAAGGATGGAACAAGGGCAGTTCGATGGAGAATTAAATTCTCCATTAATAAACCCGCTTTCATCCCTTAATCTGTGTAACAAAAAAATATAAACTGCCGAGAATTTCAGGGGCCAGTGAGAAAAATAATTCTTTTGCAGCGCACACTGACTTTT
>NW_021680380.1:602010-602847 GCF_001412515.2 Diachasma alloeum | reverse complement strand
AAATTCCCCATCAATTAACCCTCTTTCATCCGTTCATCTCTGTAACAAAAAAAAAAAACTGCCATGAAAGTCATGCGCCAGTGAGAAAATAGTATATTGTGTCATCAGGACCGTAGACGGAGGTTTGCGATGAGTGTGAAGTTAGCAGGACGAGGCGTCGGTAAGACAGGACGAGGCGCGCCGAGTCCTGTCTTACCGANAAACTGCCATTAACATCATGGGCCAGTGAGAAAAATAATAGTTTCGCGGCGCACAGTGACTCCCAGTAATTAAAAATTCACCTCTCTCCTCCGAATTGAGATTAAGGTATGAAAAAAAGGTATTTCGACGGAGAATTAAATTCTCCATTAATTAACCCTCTTTCATCCCTTAATCTCTGTAACAAAAAAATATAAACTGCCATGAAACGCAGGGGCCAGTAAGAAAAATAATTCTTTCGCGGCGCACACTGACTTTTCACCATTCGACCGTGAATTAAAATTTCACCTCTCCCCTCCTAATTCAGATTAAGGGATGAAAAAAAGACAACTCGACGGAGAATTAAATTCCCCATCAACTAACCCTCTTTCATCCCTTAATCTCTGTAACAAAAAAATATAATCTGCCAAGAAAGTCAGGGCGCAGTGAGAAAAATAATAGTTTCGCGGCGTACNATGAGATTAAGGAATGAACAAATGGCAGTTCGACGGAGAATTATATTCTCCGTCACTTAACCCTCTTTCATCCCTTGATCTCTGTAACAAAAAAATATAAACTGCCATTAAAATCATGGACCAGTGAGAAAAATAATAGTTTCGCGGCGCACAGTGACTCCCAGTAATTAAAAATTCACCTCTC
>NW_021680380.1:601296-601874 GCF_001412515.2 Diachasma alloeum | reverse complement strand
TCATGGGCCAGTGAGAAAAATAATAGTTTCGCGGCGCACAGTGACTCCCAGTAATTAAAAAGTCACCTCTCTCCTCCGAATTGAGATTAAGGGATGAAAAAAGGGCATTTCGACCGAGAATTAAATTCTCCATTAATTAACCCTCTTTCATCCCTTAATCTCTGTAACAAAAAAATTTTAACTGCCATTAAAATCATGGGCCAGTGAGAAAAATAATAGTTTCGCGGCGCACAGTGACTCCCAGTAATTAAACATTCACCGCTCCCTTCCTAATTGAGATTAAGGTATGAAGAAAGGGCAATTCGATGGAGAATTAAATTCTCCATTAATTAACCCTCTTTCATCCCTTAATCTCTGTAACAAAAAAATTTTAACTGCCATTAAAATCATGGGCCAGTGAGAAAAATAATAGTTTCGCGGCGCACAGTGACTCCCAGTAATTAAACATTCACCGCTCCCTTCCTAATTGAGATTAAGGTATGAAGAAAGGGCAATTCGATGGAGAATTAAATTCTCCATTAATTAACTTTCTTTCATCCCTTAGTCTTTGTAACAAAAAAATATAAACTGCCATGAAA
>NW_021680380.1:600096-601084 GCF_001412515.2 Diachasma alloeum | reverse complement strand
TAACCCTCTTTCATCCCTTAATCTCTGTAAAAAATGGAAGAATCTGCCACGAAATTCATGGGCCAGTGAGAAAAATGATTGTTTTGCAGCGCACAGTGACTCCCGGTAATTAAAAATTCACCTCTCCCCTCCTAATTGAGATTAAGGGATGAAAAAGGGGCAGTTCGACGAAGAATTAAATTCTCCATTAATTAACCCTCCTTCATCCCTTAATCTCTGTAACAAAAAAATATAAACTGCCATGAAAGTCATGGGCCAGTGAGAAAAATAATAGTTTCGCGGCGCACAGTGACTCCCGGTAATTAAAAATTCACCTCTCCCCTCCTAATTGAGATTAAGGGATGAAAAAAGAGCAGTTTGACGGGGAATTAAATTCCCCAACAACTAACCCTCTTCCATCCCGTAATCTCTGTAAAAAATCGAAGAAACTGTCATAGAAATCACAGCGCAGTAACAAAAATAATTGTTTTGCGGCGCACAGTGACTCCCGGTAATGAAAAATTCACCTCTCCCCTCCTAATTGAGATTAAGGGATGAAAAAACGGCAGTTCGACGGAGAATTAAATTCCCCATCAATTAACCCTCTTTCATCCCTTAATCTCTGTAACAAAAAAATATAAACTGCCATGAAAGTCATGGGCCAGTGAGAAAAATAATAGTTTCGCGGCGCACAGTGACTCCCGGTAATTAAAAATTCACCTCTCCCCTCCTAATTGAGATTAAGTAATGAAAAAATGGCAGTTCCACAGAGAATTAAATTCCCCTTCACTTAACTCTCTTTCATCTCTTAATCTCTGTAACAAAAAAATATAAACTACCATTAAAATCATGGGCCAGTGAGAAAAATAATACTTTCGCCGCGCACAGTGACTCCCAGTAATTAAAAATTCACCTCTCTCTTCCTAATTGAGATTAAGGGATGAAAANAATGTCATGGGCCAGTGAGAAAAATAATTCTTTTGCAGCGCACACTGAATTTTCACCATTC
>NW_021680380.1:599500-599969 GCF_001412515.2 Diachasma alloeum | reverse complement strand
TCCTAATTGAGATTAAGGGATGAAAAAAGGACAACTCGACGGAGAATTAAATTCCCCATCAACTAAATCTCTTTCATCCCTTAATCTCTGTAACAAAAAATTATAAAATGCCAAGAAAGTCAGGGGCCAGTGAGAAAAATAATAGTTTCGCGGCGCACAGTGACTCCCGGTAATTAAAAATTCACCTCTCCCCTCCTAATTGAGATTAAGGGATGAAAAAAGGGCATTTCGACGGAGAATTAAATTCCCCATCAATTAACCCTCTTTCATCCCTTAATCTCTGTAACAAAAAAATATAAACTGCCATTACCCTCAGGGGCGAGTAAGAAAAATAGTAGTTTCGCGCCGTACAGTGAATCCCGGTAATTAAACATTCACCTCTCCCCTCCTAACTGAGATTAAGGGATGAAAAAACCGCTGTTCGATGGAGAATTAAATTCTCCATTAATTAACCCTCTTTCATCCCTTA
>NW_021680380.1:596740-599330 GCF_001412515.2 Diachasma alloeum | reverse complement strand
TCCATTAATTAACCCTCTTTCATCCCTTAATCTTTGTAACAAACAAATATAAACTGCCAAGAAAATCAGGGGCCAGCGAGAAAAATAATTCTTTTGCAGCGCACACTGACTTTTCACCATGAGCCCGCGAATTAAAAATTCACCTCTCCCCTCCTAATTGAGATTAAGGGATGAAAAAAGGGCAATTCGACGGAGAATTAAATTCCCCATCAATTAACCCTCTTTCATCCCTTAATCTCTGTAACAAAAAAATAAAAACTGCCATGAAAGTCATGGGCCAGTGAGAAAAATAATAGTTTCGCGGCGCACAGTGACTCCCGGTAATTAAAAATTTACCTCTCCCCTCCTAATTGAGATTAAGGTATGAAGAAAGAGCAATTCGACGGAGAATTAAATTCTCCGTTAATTATCTTTCTTTCATCCCTTAGTCTTTGTAACAAAAAAATATAAACTGCCATGAAATTCAGGGGCCAGTGAGAAAAATGATTGTTTTGCGGCGCACAGTGACTCTCGGTAATTAAAAATTCACCTCTCCCTTCCTAATTGAGATTAAGCTATGAAGACAGGGCAATTCGACGGAGAATTAAATTCTCCATTAATTAACTTTCTTTCATCCCTTAGTCTTTGTAACAAAAAAATATAAACTGCCATGAAATTCAGGGGCCAGTAAGAAAAATAATTCTTTCGCGGCGCACACTGACTTTTCACCATTCGCCCGCGAATTAAAAATTCACCTCTCCCCTCCTAATTGAGATTAAGGGATGAAAAAACGGCAGTTCGACGGAGAATTAAATTCCCCACCAATAAACCCTCTTTCATCCCTTAATCTCTGTAACAAAAAAATATAAACTGCCATGAAACTCAGGGGCCAGTGAGAAAAATGATTGTTTTGCTGCCTACAGTGACTCCCGGTAATTAAAAATTCACCTCTCCCCTCCTAATTGAGATTAAGGAATGAAAAAATGGCAGTTCCATGGAGAATTAAATTCCCCTTCACTTAACCCTCTTTCATCCCTTAATCTCTGTAAAAAATGGAAGAAACTGTCATGAAAATCACAGCGCAGTAAGAAAAATAATTGTTTTGCGGCGCACAGTGACTCCCGGTAATTAAAAATTCACCTCTCCCCTCCTAATTGAGATTAAGGAATGAAAAAATGGCAGTTCCATGGAGAATTAAATTCCCCTTCACTTAACCCTCTTTCATCCCTTAATCTCTGTAAAAAATGGAAGAAACTGTCATGAAAATCACAGCGCAGTAAGAAAAATAATTGTTTTGCGGCGCACAGTGACTCCCGGTAATTAAAAATTCACCTCTCCCCTCCTAATTGAGATTAAGGAATGAAAAAATGGCAGTTCCATGGAGAATTAAATTCCCCTTCACTTAACCCTCTTTCATCCCTTAATCTCTGTAACAAAAAAATATAAACTGCCATTAAATTCATGGGCCAGTGAGAAAAAGAATAGTTTCGCGGCGCACAGTGACTCCCGGTAATTAAAAATTCCCCTCTCCCCTCCTAATTGAGATTAAGGGATGAAAAAAGGGCAGTTCGACGGAGAATTAAATTCTCCATTAATTAACCCTCTTTCATCCCTTAATCTCTGTAACAAAAAAATATAAACTGCCATTAAATTCATGGGCCAGTGAGAAAAATAATAGTTTCGCGGTGCACAGTGACTCCCAGTAATTAAAAATTCACCTCTCTCATCCTAATTGAGATTAAGGGATGAAAAAAGGGCAGTTCGACGGAGAATTAAATTCCCCATCAATTAACCCTCTTTCATCCCTTAATCTCTGTAACAAAAAAATATAAACTGCCATGAAAGTCATGGGCCAGTGAGAAAAATAATAGTTTCGCGGCGCACAGTGACTCCCGGTAATTAAAAATTCACCTCTCCCCTCCTAATTGAGATTAAGGGATGAAAAAACGGCAGTTCGACGGAGAATTAAATTCCCCATCAATTAACCCTCTTTCATCCCTTAATCTCTGTAACAAAAAAATATAAACTGCCATGAAAGTCATGGGCCAGTGAGAAAAATAATAGTTTCGCGGCGCACAGTGACTCCCGGTAATTAAAAATTCACCTCTCCCCTCCTAATTGAGATTAAGGGATGAAAAAACGGCAGTTCGACGGAGAATTAAATTCCCCATCAATTAACCCTCTTTCATCCCTTAATCTCTGTAACAAAAAAATATAAACTGCCATGAAAGTCATGGGCCAGTGAGAAAAATAATAGTTTCGCGGCGCACAGTGACTCCCGGTAATTAAAAATTCACCTCTCCCCTCCTAATTGAGATTAAGGGATGAAAAAACGGCAGTTCGACGGAGAATTAAATTCCCCATCAATTAACCCTCTTTCATCCCTTAATCTCTGTAACAAAAAAATATAAACTGCCATGAAAGTCAGGGGCCAGTGAGAAAAATGATTGTTTTGCTGCGCACAGTGACTCCCGGTAATTAAAAATTCGTCTCTCCCCTCCTAATTGAGATTAAGGGATGAGAAAGGGGCAGTTCGATGGAGAATTAAATTCACCATCAATTAACCCTCTTTCATCCCTTAATCTCTTTAACAAAAAAATATAAACTGCCA
>NW_021680380.1:596163-596415 GCF_001412515.2 Diachasma alloeum | reverse complement strand
AACAAAAAAATATAAACTGCCAAGAATTTCAGGGGCCAGTGAGAAAAATAACTGTTTTGCAGCGCACACTGACTTTTAACCATTCGCCCGCGAATTAAAAATTCACCTCTCCCCTCCTAATTGAGATTAAGGGATGAAAAAATGGCAGTTCGACAGAGAATTAAATTCCCCATCAATTAACCCTTTTTGACCCCTTAATCTTTGTAACAAAAAAATATAAACTGCCATGAACCTCAGGGGCCAGTAAGAAAA
>NW_021680380.1:595766-595843 GCF_001412515.2 Diachasma alloeum | reverse complement strand
TAGCCCTCTTTCACCCTTTAATCTTTGTAACAAAAAAATATAAACTGCCATGAAAGTCATGGGCCAGTGAGAAAAAT
>NW_021680380.1:590598-595535 GCF_001412515.2 Diachasma alloeum | reverse complement strand
ACCTCTCCCCTCCTAATTGAGATTAAGGGATGAAAAAAGGGCAGTTTGACGGAGAATTAAATTCCCCGGGCGAATGGTGACTTTTCACTATTCGCCCGCAGTAGTATATCAATAGCGGTTTTGGACCACTTTGACCTTGAGAAATGAGTCATCAGGTCTAGAGCCGTGTTCGAGAAGGTTCTGCTCGGCGAGGGAGGAGCTGCGGTAGGGGGTGAGGTAGAAGGTTCTCGACGGTGGCGGAGGAGTGAGGTAAGGGGTAGAGGCTGAGTAGTAGGGGTCCTTGAGAAATGAGTCATCAGGTCCAGAGCCGCGTTCGAGAAGGTTCTGCGGGGGTGGAAAAGATCTAGAAAATTCGATGGTGAGCGGTTAGAGGCTGCGGGGTAGGGGTTGAAGAGTGGAATTTGTTATGGTAAAGAGTCAGAGGAAGTTCATTGGTTTAACCTATATTTTAATCAAAAATATATATATATATATATGTGTATCCGTCACTGCGGAAGACGCCGGAGAAAGAATGGTCATGTGAAACGCAGAAGGAAGATAAAGTATTCGTGAATGATCGAGTGTTAAATCATGATTTCAACGTTTTCGTTATGCATCTCTAACACGGGTGGTTTTAGGAGGATATACGAAGAGAACTTTTTCGTGTTTAATACATTTCCAATCACATTGTTCTTTTGATTTTTTTTGTAATATTACTAATTCTCTTGATATTTCTAGATTTTTTTAATAATGCTGTCGACGGTGATTAAAGGGGGGAAGAATGGACATGTGAGACGCATGGAGAAAGATAGTGCGCTCTCGTACCATCGTCACTGAATGAATCTCCAATGTTTCATAGACGAATCTATTTTTCTTCAATACAAGTTATTTTAGGAGAAAACATGAAAAATTCACTTTCATTATTCAACAAATATTGTATAAAATTTCTCTTTGACATTTTTTCCCAAAATCACCCATTATGATAATAATTGAATATTTGTAACGAATCTGCATGTGAGGAGGAAATCGGGGAGCTTTCTTAAAGGAGCCAGATTGATTGTGTCACCGGAATATCTTATGTATTCGATACGTTAATCTCGTTCATTCTCTTTAATGCGAGGGTAAAGAACTGACTCACTGTCGATGCACTCATTGCTCTTCTTCCTTCTTCCCCTCTTGTTTGTAGCCAATGACGTAGAATAGAATGAAAGAAAATTCTAGAAAATTGAAAAAGTCGATTTTCAAAAAAATTGTTAGAAATTTATTTACTTCTGTATTTTCTTCAACATTTTATACAGATAACAATTTTTTTTCATCGGAAAGAAACAGTGAGGAAGATCATCTAATAATTTCTTATTTTCATCAGTATTATCATCAAGCAATGAGGGGTCGTGTCGTCGACATCTGCGTCAATCAGCTGTCTTTGTCCTTGCGCATCTCTTCAGGTAATTTCTCCCAAATCTCCTCGATATTCGTGGATGCCACCATCAGAAGAAACTCTTTTGGGAAGAATGCAATATCCTCAGCAGCCATGGTTTTGAGACTGTTTAAGTGACAATACATTTTCAGAGCTCGGTTGAGGGAAGGTGTACAATTTTTCAGGAACCACATTTTCAGATTTTCTACATTCTCTCGAGCACAAGTGTAATGGGAAGCATGATTNAATTTCTCCCAAATCTCCTCGATATTCGTGGATGCCACCATCAGAAGAAACTCTTTTGGGAAGAATGCAATATCCTCAGCAGCCATGGTTTTGAGACTGTTTAAGTGACAATACATTTTCAGAGCTCGGTTGAGGGAAGGTGTACAATTTTTCAGGAACCACATTTTCAGATTTTCTACATTCTCTCGAGCACAAGTGTAATGGGAAGTATGATTGTCGTTGTGATGATGGCATGCGGATAGATCTAATGTTGATAATTTAGGGCAATCGAAATTTTCCAAATTTATGACTGGTTTTGAGGAGTCAAGAATTTCATCGAGAAACTTTGTTCATTGATGTATGCTCTAGTAGTGATGTTGCATTCAATTCGCAGTGAGTTGACCTTGAGAATTGTCACTGGCAAATCGGATTCTTGAGTGACATGAGGTATAAAATTTTTTGGAGCAAATCCCAGTAAACGACCAATAGAATCTTCATTGTCAAAATCTATCGGATGGCTACACTTGATGATACTTTTCAAAGTGTTATTGTTACGCTTAAGGCTAATTTATATGCCATATTCAGCAAGTTTCTCCACGAAATAATTTTCGATATCTTCAATTTCATAGCTTCCTGTTGGTATCTCAATGACCTTATCACCAACATAAAATTTATTGTTTCCAATGTCAATGTTGGGGATAGAATTGAATTTTAGTAGCTTAGCAAGTCCCAGAGTAAAACTCTTCACAGGTGATAATTCAATGGGAGGAAAATAATGAGCCTCCAGCACTGAGGAGGTGCCTGACAGTGTTAAGGTGAAAGGTTCACTCATCATCGTCAACATTCAACTGATGTCTATAAAACGATGTATTCAGATTTTATATCAATTCTCCATCGAGAAATTTGAGATATAAGTGCCCACATACCACTGTATCATACTCTTGATACCGTTCATGATTATATTTTACAATGCTACCAACACCGAAATAATTCATCAAATCTTGAGGTGGTTGAAGATTACCAAAACTATCGAAATAAAGAATTTCATTTTTTCGTTTTTTGTATGCAACCCAATGCGTACCAGGTCCATCTTTATCATCGAGATTGACGATCGCTGATTCGTACTTGTGTGGGCCAGTCTTAGGCATTTCGTTCCTCATGTACACCCCACGAAAGTGTGGAATTTTCATGACTTTGGCGTATTTCAACAAATCAGCGTCGGTGAGGGCTCGGTGTGGTAGCTTTATGCGTTTTTTAAATGGAGACCTAAGCCTTTTTTATAAGGTTTCAAATATAAACCCTTGCCCAATGCAATCGCCTCCATTGTTTGATTATGTCTTATACTCTCGTGTAGTGCTTTTTTAGCTGCATTAGCATCATTAATGGCTTTTGAAATGCCCGCAGCACCACATGCCAATGCGCCAGTGGCACTTAAACCGGCAAAAAGAGGTATGAGGAAGGGTAATACACCTCCAATTTTGGCTGGTACAGGTAAGATACGAGGTGATTGCACTCGCTTTCTACCACCAACTTCTTTCACTGCTTCACGTGCCCCTTTGAGAGCCGATTTGATAGCGTCGCTTCCTGGACGCATGGAAGTCTTAGCAGCTCGAATAATTTGTCTNGTCCTGGACGCATGAAAGTCTTAGCAGCTCGAATAATTTGTCTCAAGGAGACCTTCTTCTTCATAGCGCCACCAAGTTTCCTCTTTCTCGTCTTCTTTCTGGCAACCCCTCGGCTACGATTTTTTTTTATGCCCATTTCGAGAGAGGTTTTCGCTTTCATTGCATTAGCTACACCCCAAGCAGCAGCTTTTTCAGCCAAACTTGCGTCCTTCGATAAAGCTCGTTTCCAAGCTCTCTCCGTAAGAATTTCATCCGCTTCGTGTCGTGCAGTTAGGTTATCTCGATTTTTCGAGTAGGCTATATCGTGCTCTTTACAGGCTGCGTCAAGTGGATTTATGCCAGGATCGCCCCGCTTCAATCGTTGCTGTAATTTTGTCCCAGGACCACAATACTGGTAGCCTGGTATATGTAATTCAACAGGAAGTTTGTTGATGAGACTGTTCACCAAACCTCTACCTTGACGCCTTCTCTTGCGTTTGTATCCTTTCATGTTCAAATAAGAACTGAAGAGTGATGAGATAAATAGTGGGTATTTATAAGTGTGTGTGCCAGTCATTGCTAGAACATGAAGGGATATGGAACTAAATGATTCGCTGATTGAACATGTGTACGCTTTTAAGACAGGGTGGTTGTGATGATGATCCAATGCCAACTACTAGCGAGTGAATGGCACCGATATCTATAAATGAGCAATATTTATAGATTTATGACCAGTCATTAATCATGAAATTCAAGAAGCAGAATACACAACTCCCAATAATGAATTTCGACAACCTGATGCAAAAGAAGAGTGAGAAAAAGCGTCATGGGCCTCTATTACCTAGTAGTGTACGAGCAGTTATCTGTAGACCCTCATATTGTGGAAAGACGAACGCTCTACTGGCTCTCATAGTTCATCCTAATCGTTTAAAATTTGAGAATATCTATGTATATTCAAAATCTTTAAATCAATCAAAATATCAATTTCTCAAACGTTTACTTTCTGGCATAAAGGGAATAGGCTATTTTGCGTATATTGAACACGATGAAGTTGTTAGACCAGAAAACACTCGACCAAATTCTATCATGATTTTTGATGATGTGGCATGTGAAAAACAAGATAATATGCGAGCATTTTTCTGTATGGGGCGACATAGGGATGTTAATAGTTTCTATCTATGTCAAACATATGCTCGTATACCAAAACATCTTGTGCGTGACAACACAAATTTACTGATACTTTTCCGGCAAGACGAGATGAATTTGAAGCACATCTATGAGGATCACGTTAATACTGACATGTCCTTCACAGAATTCAAAGATTTGTGTGCGAAATGCTGGAATGAAAGCAAATATAGTTTCGTTGTCATTGACAAAGATAGTGAACACAATGAGGGTCGGTACCGAAAAGGATTCGATTGCTTCATGAAAAGATAAATATACACTATTCAAAGGAATTGAGAATAGTTGTTGTATGACTACACAAGTGTTAACATGCAGAGCGAAAATTTGAAGAAGGATACGAATATTTTGCGGAATATCACTCAAGCGAGTGATGCCATTCGCCGCAAGTATAAAATGATAAAATTGGGTAGAGAAACCACTGAGAAAGTTATGAGTGAAGTACTCAAACCAGTAATAACTCCGCTCGAGAAATTGGTGGATCAATCAGTAATGAAAGAATCTTCAAATAAGAAGCGAAGAAAGAGGAA
>NW_021680380.1:580469-589327 GCF_001412515.2 Diachasma alloeum | reverse complement strand
ATTTTTTTTAAACGCATTCCCAATTTAAGGCATTGCTTCAAATTTTTGTAGTGTATCACATAATATTTCTTCGGTAATAGAGTCGTCATTAATTTCGAAATTTTCTTCTGTGGTGGGACAAAATGTTCTGGACAAAGTGGTAAGTCTTTATGTGATTCATGGAGCTCTTCAGGGTACCCTAAATCAACCTCAAGTATGTATCCGGTAGGTGAATCATCAGGAATATCAATAACATCGATCAATGATGGGTCAATCCACTCGAATGATCCATAGGGTAAATATTGAGACATAGCTGCTCCATAAAGATTGTTCACGTCAAAGTACATTAAATAAGATATTTCTTTCTCTGAATCAAAATTATCACCCATATATTTGTTGTTAGCACAACCGTACCGATTGGAACATTGCGCGACTCCTTCACGGATACCTTTCTCAATAAATAAATGCATTTCAATGTCAGTAAGCAATTCAAGATTAACCTCCGTGCATTTGAGCATGGCATCAAAAGCCAAACCAGGTGCTGTGAAATAATGGAGAGGATCAAGTTTGTATACTGATAAGCAATTGCGTCTGAAATTTTTGAAAATAACTGCTAAAAGCAAGACATCTGTCTTTAGATATAAGTCGGAATATTCACCCAATGATGTGATATTGAAAGTATCCCAAACGTTTTGAGCATGCGCATAATCCTCCACGGAAATGTTCGCATTATTCAATTTTGAATAAAATTTTTCTCTTGACGGTAACTCTGTTTCTTCAAGTTTATCCCAATTGTCTATGTATTCATAGGAGAACACACCTTTTCTTGTCAAGAGTTGAAATTTCTCAACATCATTATCACAAGACTCATAAGCTATATGTTTATCTCCATCATCCAGATACGAAGCCAACCTGTCAAAGCTGCTTGCCATAAATCTGAATGAATGAATGAATCGCAAACTAACTTGAGTGCTTTCAACTCGTTTTGTGAAAGCGATATATTTTTCTTTATTCAGAGGGAGCAAATTCAATGATCCAGGATATTTTGTAGCTACAATCTTAATGAAAATATGTGAATCATAGCCGGAAAGGTTATGAAATACCACTGGAATAGTTCGAGAATTTTTATAATTAATATTACATTGAGGATGCGCAGGACCACGATATTTACCAGTCAAATGGCAATGATCTCGATGTTTAATCTGAGTCTCAGTGAAAGGCTTTTCACAGATGTGACAATTGCGTGCTGTTTCGTGTTTTAAGATTTGTTCAGCTGTGAGTGACTCCATTGGAACATGCATATTCAAACAAGTGTCAACCTCATGAGCTATTGGTTGTAATTCGTCAATGAACCAATCGATACAATCGGGGCCACGTTTAATATTAAATTGCGATCGTCTATTATCAAAAGAACAGTGGAAGTAGAATGCAACACGATGTGGAATATGTTTTTGAGTTAAAGATTCTTCTTCATCTGGTTGAAGGATACACTCTAGATCAGCATAGATTACAAATGGTACCATTTCCCTGAATCTGTAATTCTTAAAACTTAAAATGTTTTTCTCTTCGGTTGGTAGAACCATTTTACACTTATTAATATTGAAACAATCTTTTTGGTGATCATGAAACGATTCGATTTTTCTTTCGAGAAATGACCCAAGCAACGGTCGCAAAACCACATGGAATGCTCATAATTTGAAACTTGCGATCTTAATAAACGAGACAAATTACGAATATGAGCAAAGTGATAAACTGGTTGCATATCAGGCTCCAGGTGTACGTTATCGTTATACAAGAGCAAATGAATTTTTGGCAAATTGGATTCATACTTGCTCAAATACAAAGGTACAATCTCATTATTCTGTATGCCGTAAACATTTATCGATAATTGATTCAAACACTCGAATTTTGGAATATCTCGCAATTTCATTGGGAAAGCGATCCCTGTATATCTGAGTTTAATCTGTTGCCCTGGCAATGTAACCATAGAAAAATGAGGATACGAACCTACTCTATTAGTATGTGATGTTGCAGGATAAAGAGCGGCTACCACTGACCAGAGAAAACAAAATTCATCGTTATTCTTAACGTTCACAATTGCTTTCTTCGATTGAATTTTTTTAGGTACTGGCATATAAGTATTTATTCCTGCAACAAGTGGAACGTATCGATTGATGTTAATCATAAGATAAATTATTTCTGTACGACTCCAGCCCGAGTCACGTTCTTGAAAATCCTCAACCTTCTCGATTAATTTTTCAATAAGATGCTCGTAAAACCATTGCCGAATATTTGTAGTTGGTAAAATCATCTGATTTCATGTATTAAAGTATTTTGTTTCTTCTATAGTTTCTCCATCTTTTAATACTTGAAACTTCGCTGCTAACACACCATTGATCTTCAAATTTCCTTGTTCATTTAAAGATTTTTTCAGGCGGGGGATTACCAAAGTCCTTGCGTCCCTTAAGAAGGGTTTTAGATCTTTCTGAGTCAAGTTGATTACTGCACCTGTACGTATGCGACTGTTGAATACAGATTCCATATCTTTCCACGTCACTCTTCATTCTATGCTGGTTTGAGAAGAATTCCTCATTTCTCCACCATATCGTAGGCTTTTTAATTTGATTTTCTCATAACAGGCGTTAATTGCGAGAATTCCTGTTTCTAATCTTCGTTTCTCACTAACAGAAAGGTCTCTTCTTCTCAGAAGTTTTCGATAAAGATTGATGTAATGATTACACCATAGTATCTAATGCTCAGCTTCACGAGCAGATACATTTTTTACTGCAGTCTCAAAGATCCTTATAACTCTCAAACACGTTCTCGCATCCATCATTCTAAAAAAAAAATGGAATAAGAATGCGATGAATTAAGATTAAAAAAAAGATTGAAAATCATCTGGGGAGCTCTTTAAAATGTCTAAATTTCATCATAACTTTTCCGGAACATTCCAGAACCCTTTAGAACTTTCTAGAACCTTTAAAGAAATTCTCAACATGTCTAGAAACAACCATGAGGTAGCGTAGGGATACGATCATTGTTTCTCTGATAGATTGAATTCATTGTTGCCTTATGGGTTGACTCTGGATTCGTTGAAAAACTCAGAGAAACGAGAGAGAAACTCTGAAAAATTTCCATGAACCTAGAATTAACCGGAGTCAACTTCTGGTTTGATACATCAGGCTCATATTTACCAGAAAATTAATTGATTTCTGTTACTGCATGTTCAGATCAGAATCATAAGTTGAACGAGAATTATAGTTTATACCAAAAATATATTGTCCTTCGTACCAATGGGAGATTTAGTTGATGAATGACTCACTTCGAAGCTCTGAACTCCGTATTTATAGGGAGAACTGTTCTAGAACATCTCAAACCGAAGGTTAAAGAATTATAAATAATTCTGAGGATTGTTGATGGTTAGAATTTAATGAGATGATTTTCCTGAGTAAATATAGACTTTTTTACCTACCTGCAATTTGTTGAATCCTCTCAATTTTTCTGTGTTGATCCTCTGGAATTTTACATGTAAAACTCCAAAATGTTCGAGTTAACGTTGACATTACGTCATGTAGAATTCACTAGAATAGTCTAAATCGGAAAATTTCACCTCATGTCAATAGAGTTTTCGATTTGACTTACATTGAGACTCAGAACCCCGTATTTATCAGGGAATTTACTAGAATAGTTTAAATCGAAAAATTTTACCTTATATCAATGAGTTTTCCATCTAATGAATGGCTCACTTCGGGGGAGAGGATTGTTCTAGAACATCTCCAGCCCGAGGGAGGAATTCTTTTGTGTTGATCAAATAGAATTTTTACAGGTATAATTTCAAAAAAGTTCGAGTCAACGTTGATATTACGTTATATAGAATTCACTAGAATAGTCTCAATCGGAAAAAATTTCACCTCATGTCAATGAAGTTTTCCATTTGATGAATAACTCACATCGGGGAGAGGATTGGTCTAGAACACATTGAGTTCCCCAATTTTTTTTTCGTTATATCGATCGAATGGGGATTTTTTCAATATATATATATATATGTATAGATCTTCGAGAAAGTTGTATTCAGTATAAACTTCAATTCCTAGAATTGTTTACGATTCATTAACTTTTTACGTTACATAGAATTAACTAGAATAATTGCTAGAGTCTATAAATCTCAATCGAGTGGAATTATTGCTCAGTTTCACTACGGGCACGTCTGAGGATAATTCCTTCATTGCAAGTGAATAACTTGAACGCATTATTAAAAAAATATCAACGCAGACAGGAAGTTGACGTGAAGAATAATTTTCATCAAATTTCTGAAGGTAAGTGTTCATACTCCTATTCATAAAATTGGGAATTCTCTCATCATACAAGAGATTTAAATAACTCTTTTCATTTTTTTTAAATACTTATTTGTTGATTTTTTTTCCATCTAGATAAAATGGCTGGCAGAGGAAAGAAACGTGGAGCTTCTTTTTGTGATGAAATCAATGAAATTGCTCTTAAGAAAACTGTCCTTTTGCCCAACAAAAAAATTGAGGAATTGAAGATAAAGAAGCTTTATAAAGTCACCGGAATTAGATTCGCAAAGACCTGTTATGGAATGAAAGCACTGGTTGTCTTGGAAAACAGCTTCACTATTTGGTTACCGGGGAGAATTTCCACTAAATTATTAGAGGAAAAAGAAAATCTGTGTTCTTTTCAACAAGCTGCTAGCGACGATGTCTTGTTTGTTAAATTCCTGGTAGGCGAACATCACTCTTGTGAATTCATCATTATCGAGAAAAAAGATGACAAAAATCAGGATGACTCTTCTTCTTCTGAAGAGGATGAGTAATGAAAATGTCAAATGAAAGATTGTTATTCCTTTTATTCATTCTTACAAATTTAACAACATTGAAAAAACACGATGATAGAATCAGGACTGATGTAATAAAATGAATTTATATAGATGATATTTCAATCAATGTAAAAGTTTTTCTTTCAAATAAAACAGAATAATGTGAAAAAGAAATTATTTTATTTGTTTTCATATTTAGTTTGTAGGAAGCTTCCAAATAAAACTTGTATGAATCTTGTCTAAAATGCAAACCTCGATTCCTCTGCCATATAAACCCGTGTAGAATATGAAATACCTCTGAGCCATCTCATAGCGTCAATGAGAAGGATGTGACGATTGTTGACGTTTTTTAATCTCGAGTTATTGAGGGTTGAGAAGCGGTCCATTTTTTTCCCTCAATTTCTAGCGATGATTGGATCAATACATTTCAGCTTTCATACGAACAAGAATCATGAAAATTTGAAGAGAAATACTTTTTACGAATGATCTTTGAAAAGAGAATGATCCTTTTATTTTCTCATCATGATAAGTACAATGACAGTTACAATGAGATGAATAAAAAACCTTGAAATCAATACAATGATACTGTATTGAAAAAATGTTCATATAAAAAAATAAGATAATAATGAAGTCGATATAGCACAATACTCCTTCCAACATCGATGCATCATGTGCTCCGCTGTACAAAACCTGAAAAGAAGAAAAAATGTCATTAGAAAATTTGAATATTGCAAGAACAGAATTAAATCAAAGTATATGAAAAAATCTCTGAATAACGAGAGCAGAGCAAAGTAGAATGTTGAAGATCCACTCAAATTCTAGATATTTCTGATGAAAGACAAATTTAAATTAAAATTTTTTTTCTGATGGAAAATTTAGATTGCCCTAAATTATCAATATTAGATCTATCCGCATGCCATCATCACAATGACAATCATGCTTCCCATTACACTTGTGCTCGAGAGAATGTAGAAAATCTGAAAATGTGGTTCCTGAAAAATTGTATACCTTCCCTCAATCGAGCTCTGAAAATGTATTGTCACTTAAACAGTCTCAAAACCATGGCAGCTGAGGATATTGCATTCTTCCCAAAAGAGTTTCTTCTGATGGTCGCATCCACTAATATCGAGGAGATTTGGGAGAAATTACCTGAAGAGATGCGCAAGGACAAAGACATAGCTGATTGCCGCAGATGTCGACGACACGACCTCTCATTGCTTGATGATAACACTGATGAAAATAAGAAATTATTAGATGATCTTCCTCACTGTTTCTTTCCGATGAAAAAAAATTGTTATCTGTGTAAAATGTTGAAGAAAATACAGAAGTAAATAAATTTCTAACAATTTTTTTGAAAATCGACTTTTTCAATTTTCTAGAATTTTCTTTCATTCTATTCTACGTCATTGGCTACAAACAGGAGGGGGAGAAGGAAGAAGAGCAATGAGTGCATCGACAGTGAGTCAGTTCTTTACCCTCGCATTAAAGAGAATGAACGAGATTAACGTATCGAATACATAAGATATTCCGGTGACACAATCAATCTGGCTCCTTTAAGAAAGCTCCCCGATTTCCTCCTCACATGCAGATTCGTTACAAATATTCAATTATTATCATAATGGGTGATTTTGGGAAAAAATGTCAAAGAGAAATTTTATACAACATTTGTTGAATAATGAAAGTGAATTTTCCATGTTTTCTACTAAAATAACTTGTATTGAAGAAAAATGGATTCGTCTAGGAAACATTGGAGATTCATTCAGTTACGATGGTACGAGAGCGCACTATCTTTCTCCATGCGTCTCACATGGCCATTCTTCCCCCCTTTAATCACCGTCGATAGCATTAATAAAAAAATCTAGAAATTTCTCGAGAATGAGTAATATTACAAAAAAATCAAAATAACAATGTGATTGGAAATGTATTAAACCCGAAAAAGTTCTTTTCCTATATCCTCCTAAAACCACCCGTTTTAGAGATGCATAACAAAAACGTTGAAATCATGATTTAGCACTCGATCATTCACGAATACTTTATCTTCCTTCTGCGTTTCACATGACCATTCTTTCTCCGGCGTCTTCCGCAGTGACGGATACGTATATATATGTATATATATATATATGTTGATGATTAAAATATAGGTTAAACCAATGAACTTCCTCTGACTCTTTACCATAACAAACTCCACTCTTCAACCCCTAAACCTCAGCCTCTAACCCTCAACCCCTACCCCGCAGCGCCTATCCGCTCACCATCGAATTTTCTAGATCTTTTCCACCCCCGCAGAACCTTCTCGAACACGGCTCTGGACCTGATGACTCATTTCTCAAGGTCAAAGTGGTCCAGAACCGCAATTGCTATACTACTGCCCGCGAATTAAAAATTCACCTCTCCCCTCCTAATTGAGATTAAGGGATGAAAAAAGGGCAGTTTAACGGAGAATTAAATTCCCCAACAACTAACGCTCTTTCATCCGTTAATCTCTGTAACAAAAAAATATAAACTACCATGAAAAAATTTCCACTTCACCCAGCCGGGAATCGAACCCGGGCCTCCCAGATACGCGCCGGGCACGCTTACCGACTAAGCTACCGGGAACCACAGAAATTCACTCTCAAATTCACCTCAAACACCGCCTAACCTCCTTTAGGCATTAAAGAATTACGGCAGTTCGACGGAGAATTAAATTCCACATCACTTGACCCGCTTTCATCCCTTAATCTCTGTAACAAAAAAATATAAACTGCCATTGAAATCATGGGCCAGTGAGAAAAATAATAGTTTCGCGGCGCACAGTGACTCCCAGTAATTAAAAATTCACCTCTCCCCTCCTAATTGAGATTAAGGGATGAAAAAACCGCAGTGCGAAAGAGAATTAAATTCTCCATTAATTAACACTCTTTCATCCCTTAATCTCTGTAACAAAAAAATATAAACTGCCATGAAAGTCATGGGCCAGTGAGAAAAATAATAGTTTCGCGGCGCACAGTGACTCCCGGTAATTAAAAATTCACCTCTCCCCTCCTAATTGAGATTAAGGGATGAGGAAATGGCAGTTCGACGGAGAATTAAATTCCCCATCACTTGACCCTCTTTCATCCCTTAATCTCTGTAACAAAAAAATATAAACTGCCATTAAAATCATGGGCCAGTGAGAAAAATAATAGTTTCGCGGCGCACAGTGACTCTCGGTAATTAAAAATTCACCTCTCCCCTCCTAATTGACATTAAACGATGAAAAAGGGGCAATTCGACGGAGAATTAAATTCCCCATCAACTAACCTTCTCTCACCCCTTAATCTCTGCACCAAAAAAAATATAAACTGCCATGAAACTCATGGGCTAGTGAGAAAAATGATTGTTTTGCGGTGCACAGTAACTTCCGGTAATTAAAAATTCACCTCTCCCCTCCTAATTGAGATTAAGCGACGAAAAAAGGGCAGTTCGACAGACAATTAAATTCCCTATCAATCGATCGCCATTGCATCCCTTAATCTCTCTAGCAAAAAAATACAAACTACGACAAAAATCATGGGCCAGTGAGAAAAATAATTTTCTTCTCGGCGCACAGTGACTTTTCACCTTTCGCCCGCGAATTAAAAATTCACTTCTCCTTTCCTAATTGAGATTAAGGGATGAAAAGGAGCCATTTTGACTGAGAATTAAATTCCTCATCAACTGCCCTTCTTTCATGCCTTAATCTGAATTAGGAGGGGAGAGGTGAATTTTTAATTACCGGGAGTCACTGTGCGCCGCGAAACTATTATTTTTCTCACTCGCCCATGACTTTCATGGCAGTTTATATTTTTTTTGTTACAGAGATTAAGGGATGAAAGAAGATTAATTGATGAGGAATTTAATTCTCCGTCAAACTGCCCCTTTTTTATCCCTTAATCTCAATTACGAGGAGAGAGGTGAATTTTTAATTACCGGGAGTCACTGTGCGCCGTGAAACAATTATTTTTCTTACTGCGCTGTGATTTTCATGACAGTTTCTTCCATTTTTTAACAGAGATTAAGGGATGAAAGAGGGTTAATTGATGGG
>NW_021680380.1:577241-577357 GCF_001412515.2 Diachasma alloeum | reverse complement strand
AGACAGAGAGAGAGAGACAGAGTGAGACAGACAGAGAGAGAGAGACAGAGAGAGACAGAGAGAGAGCGACAGAAAGAGACAGAGAGAGAGAGAGAGAGAGAGAGAGAGAGAGAGAG
>NW_021680380.1:570687-576992 GCF_001412515.2 Diachasma alloeum | reverse complement strand
GAGAGAGAGAGAGAGAGAGAGAGAGAGAGAGAGAGAGAGGGAGAGAGAGAGAGAGATTGATTGTCTTTATTTAGCATTTTGATACATATTCTTGCATCTCGTTTTTACAAACTTCGCTATTTCCCTTCGAAATATTGCAGCGCTCACATTCTTCAGGCCGTTCGCGACTTTGTTGTATAGCTTCACACCTGCATACATGAGATCGTTTTGCCCGAAGGATGTGTGCCTCGGTTCAATTTCTAACTTCCCATAGCTTCTTGTTCTACTGCTTTCCGCCACGGTTTCTTTCGATTTTAATTGCCCTGTTTTTGCTAGTTCATGGACATATTTGATAACATTGTACTCCGTTCTTTCCCTGACTGACATAAACCCTAACGCTTTTAACATGTCCGATATTTTGGTTCTTCTTTTGCAATGCCAAATACTGCGCATCGCTCTATTTTGCAACTTTTGTAAGGCCTTTTTGCTCGTTTCATTCATTACGAACAACACAGAATTGCAATAATCAAAATGAGGCGCAATAATGTTTTTGAATACTAGGTTCCTTGCCATTATACTGATGCTGCTTTCTATTCTGTTCAAAACTCCTGTATTCTTTCCTACTTTCTTCACTACATATCTCTGATGTTGTGTAAACGTCAGATTTGCATCAATTATTACGCCAAGGTATTTCATTTCATATACACGTTCCAGGAGATAACCACTTTTACATTTTACCTCAATATCGTATTTAAAATTCTGTTTCTGGTGTTTTACAATCATATATTTAATTTTATTTTCGTTCATCTTTAGCCTATTATTGTCGAAGTAGTGCTCAATTTCGTGGAGAGCCTCATTCAATTGCATTTCCATCTGTTCTGGAAACTTTCCCTTCACAAATAAAATCATATCGTCAGCGAACAATCTTATGTCGCACTTCAAATCCGTTTTTTTCTTAATGTCATTGATATAAATTAGAAACATTAGCGGTCCAAGGACTGAACCCTGAGGTACACCTGATTGTACATGTCGTTTTTTCGATATAGCCATTTTCTATTTCGTACTCTGAGTACGTCCATTCAACTAACTTTCAAACCATTTAATTACAGTACCTTCAATACCATAACTTTTCATTTTAAATATCATTATGTCCTTATTCACCGTTTCAAAGTCTCGTTTCAGATCAATAAATAGGGCACCCACTATATTGCCTTCATCAATATTACTTTTCCAAATAGAGATTGTGTTTTGAACCGCCTTTTCACAAGATTTATCCTGTCTGTATCCGTATTGCTCTTCCATCAGAAACTCATTTTTTTCCATATAATTCATCAATTGCTTAGCTACTATCTTTTCTAATACCTTTTCATATTGTGGTAACACATTTATAGGTCTAAATTCTTCGACATTCGATGTATTTTTCACTTTCTGAATTGGAGTAATTTCGGAATGTTTCCATAGACTTGGAACATATCCTTGTTCCAATGAGTCGTTATAGATTTTTCGCAAATGATTCCCTCTAGCTACAAAAATTAATTTAATTACATCACTCGAAATTCCATCACTCGTACCTTTTTTTCTAGTCAATTCTCCTATAATTTTGTCAAGATCCCTAGTTGAAACTAATTCAAAATTCTCAAATTTTTTATCTGTGTATTTCTCGATATTTCGATTCAGAACATTCTCATTCATTTCATATTTTCTCATACTTTCAACAATTTCATTGACACTCTCTAAAAAATAGTTATTCAAATTATTCGCAATGTCATCATCATTTTTAACCGTTTCTCCTTTCATATTAATCTCATTTGGTAAGTCAGTATTTTTCCTAGTTTTTAAAACCTCTTTCAATGTTTTCCACATTTTGTCACTATTCTTCTTATTATTGTCAATCTCATTCTCATAATAGTTCTTTTTCGCATTTCTCAGTTCAGAAACAACTTTATTTCTCATCAATTTATAATTCAGCCAGTTGGCTTCAGTCATATCATTCATAGCTATACATAATAACCGTTGTCTTTCACCAATGAGTTTTTTAATATCATTATTGAACAATTTTTTTTCTTTAAGCGTATTTTTTCTACATATAATTTTAACTGGTGCTAATTCATCAAGTGTATTTACAATTTCATCAATGAATATATTTGCTTCATGCTCCAACTCCATGTCAAGAGACATACTAATACTATTCAGTCTTCTATTATTAATCAATTTTTCTTTAAAAATATTCTCATTAAGTTTATTAAAGTTCCTCATTTTTATTTTTTGCACATTCTTATCAATTTTTGAGTTTTTCATTTTGATTTCAATCATTGCATGATCTGTAATTTTTGGGCTATGAACTACTCTACTTTCAACATCATAGTTACTAAAAACTAAGTCAATTAGTGTCGAATTATTTTTATCAATTCTTGTCGGTTTTAAAATGAATTGTTTCATTCCTAGTCCATTGAACACATTAATTAATTTCTTTGAGTAAAATGACTCTACGTTCAAATTAATATTAAAATCTCCTATACAAATATATTTGTTATCTTTCATCGTTGTTTCCCAAATATCTTCAATATATTGAATGTATTCAGAGTCACTAGCTTTAGGTGAATGATAGGTCACCATGATTATTCCATTAAATGCATGATTATCTATTTTTATACCCATAGTCCAACCATTATTGTCAATCTTCCTATTTACAATTTTTCTGTATTTGATATTTTGTTTAATATTGTGACATCCGTCGAAATTGTTTAATTTAAATTTTCTTTCGAAAAATATTTTAATTAGTATTCAACGAAAAAACCGTTGAAATAGGAAGTTTTTTATCGCGCCGGAATTTTTAGTTGAAAAGGCCCGAAGGCCAGCTGCAAGTCGTAAAATCGCAGTTACATTTTCCGTGCTGACTTTTCCCCGAAAAGTCAATCGTAAAGTAATAGACATGGGTCAGGGCCTTGTCATGCTGAAGGCATTTCAAGTGCACGCCCAGTCTTAGCTCTCTCTTTTGCTTTGTTTCATAATTCGGACGTGACGTGTACAATGGACAAGTACATTGGGGAAACTCAAACTGTCCCTTATTTTAGCTTGGGGTCTGTTTTCTTTCAAGGCCAGACCCTCATAAAACCAAATCCGAATTTCCGTCCCTTTTGGAATCTTAATGGGGGTTCTTCGAGTTTCTCTTCGTAACGGGAAGTCATAAATTTATTTTTGACAATTTTCAAATGTTTAAAAAAATATTCTCTTAAATTAATAATTTCAGTACAGTTTAATTGCGAATTTTCTGACAAGTATTTTGATATTAAAAACTTTCCGTTAGGACAATTTTAACTTATACTTTCGAATGATCTTCAATTCGAAAGAATATTTTTATTCAATTAAAATATAGATCTCGTTACGAATTGAACTCCGTTCAATTCTCTTTATGAAAAATTATTTCATTTTCGTTTTCTCTTCATTTTATTTTTCTTTTCATTTACGGATTCAAATAGTTAAATTTTTAACTCCATTCATTTTAATGTGAGGGAATCATATCTTCTGTATTTCTATTTTCGAAATATGTATTTTAATTGAGTTGAATTCAGTAATTCAATCTCAAATGTTTAATTTTTATTTTTCTTAAATAAACGAGAACGGCGTAACAAAAAATTATTATTTAGAATAAATAATTTTAACAATCCGAAATAATGTTCGGGAATATTGGAATATTTGAAAATTATGAAATAAGAACTATTTGTTTAAGAATTTAATTGTTTAAATTTTAGTTTTAAATAAATGAGATTGTGGAGGGAGAAAATGGGACCTCCCGAAACAATTCTCATTGGCAGTCGAGGGTTGGAAAAGTCCGCCCACACTCTCGACATCTCAATGTAGAGGGGTCGGAGTTAACCCTGAAACATTGAGAGCGGAGTGTAAGGAAGGGAAAATTCGGGCCCAAGGTCATTAGCCATTGGTCCCCTAGTTTTTCCCTCCGTGCATCTGAGGACACACCCTCAGGCTGAGGTAACAAAACCACTTGCGCGTCGTTTTGTGCCTCAGTTCCACCGTAACTCTTCAAGTACATTTTTAGTCTTTTAAGACTTATTCATTTTTAGTTCTTCGTAACATTCTTTGTTTTTTTTTTATAAGTCCTTCGTGACAACTTAATAAGTCTTTCGTGGCTTGTTTAATTTTCATAAGTTTTTCACAAACTGATTTCATTATCGAAATCTTTCAGGATTTCATTGAATATTGTTCTTTTCTAGTTTTCAATTTTAACTCTAGTGTTAAATTCAGTGCTAGTTATATCGTTTTGGTTTTCATAACTCGAAAGAAATCGAGTTGGTTTAACGCGGCACAATAGTTATTTAAGTTACTATTTGTGAATCATACCAATTGGATTAGCAGAGATTCTCCAACTGTAAGTCTTTGTGTATTAAAAATTTCAGTGTTATTGTTTTAAAATATAGACTCTTCGGAGTCATTTTTAATCTAAAACTCGTGTTTTAAATTCTTTTAATTCCTTCATCCAGTGGGAATTTCTATCGGGAATTATTTTCAAATTTAAATTAGATTTGGGGTTAGATTATTTCTTAAATTCATTTTTCTTTTCTAAAGTTGTAGAAATCATTTTCATTAACGTGTAGAAAAAAAAATAGAGTATCGTCAAGTTTTATTTCATTTTTGACGTGACAATATCAATCAAAACACCACCAGTGGATCTACTTTCAGAATTACATCGCTCAATATCATATCCATCTATCGATATTTCTTCATCTTCAATTTGATCAGTTATTCTCGTTTCGGTGCAGCTAATATGGACGGACTTTTTTTTCTTATAACCATTTCCTCTATTTCGTCTTTATTTTTAACGAGACTACGTACGTTCATATATAGTATTAAGAAATTATCCCCCCTAGCGGTGCCATTTATTGGATTTCTACGACCCTTTCCCTCTTCGTTTTTTCTAAAAAATATTTATACGACGGACATTTTTTATCTTTAACACCATGACAAATATCAGTATCATAGAGATTCAATTCATTCTTATTGCTCATATGAAGCACACACGTAATGCATTTTTGTTTTTTATTTTGACACTCCTTAGTTGAATGATTTTCTGAGCATTTTCCACAAATTTGATGCCTTTTACAGTATTTGGCTATGTGGTAGAAACTCCAACAATTATAGCAACGTTTTACCTTTACCCAATCGAAAACTTTACAATGATTCCATGCTACATTCAGAAAACCTCTACTTAAAATGTGTCTATGTATTTGTTCATTTACTTCAATGACAATCGTCATTTTATTATATTTTTCGATGATCCATTTAGTTAGAATATTGATATGTTTGAAGCCTTCAATTGAGTCTAAATTATTTTGTTTCACAATGATTTGTGCAATTTCTTCATTGGTTTTCTTATCATTCATTACATCAATATTAGTAATTTTAATATTAAGTGTTTTGTTTCTTGGAATTATAACAGAATAATCATCACCCAATTTTGACTCAATGGTTTCTGCAACTTTTTTTCTCTCCTCCTTACTACCATAATCAATAATTACTTTACCCCTTTCTACATTAGTCATAATACATTTTTTTACATTTAATTCATTAATATCTATGTTTTCTTTGATCACATGTTCGGTTACGTTGGTATTATCGATATCCTTTGGTTTTATAACAATAACATTCTTATTAGCCTTCCTTTTAACAGGTGTAACGATTTCATTTTTCCCATTGTATTTACTTGTGCGCGGAAATTTTTCAGAATAGATAGCTAGGTTATGTTGTACTTGTGATTGTTGTGATACACTTTCTGTTTGTTTCACTGCCAAAAAGTTTGATAGGAGGGTTTTTACTTCTGTGATTTCATGTTTTAATAAATTCATATCTGATTTAATTTTATCCTCCAGTGATCTGAATTCAGTTTTTAATATTTCTTTAACTGCACTTTTGAACGCACTATTGCACTTAGTCAAATCTCTTACTTCATCAATCTTATCAGATAATTCTTCAATTTTATAGTGAATAGGAAACTCGCTCTCATCTCCCTCCCCCATAAACTCCCCCTCATTAAATCTCTTTCTTTTTCGATTTTTACAATCGTTTTTGCTGCCATCGATTGTGACTTCTTGAGGAGCAACAATATCGCCCCTGTTATTGATGACTGTCAATGTTTGATTCACATTATTGTCATTTATAACACTCATTTGTTCTTTGGATTGCACTTCAATTATACTATTAAATCCCATACTGTCGTCATCAGCAGTGTTTCCAGTTTTTATCGGAGATAAAATCGGGAGGGTGGGAGGGAGCGAGAGAGAGAGAGAGAGAGAGAGAGAGAGAGAGAGAGA
>NW_021680380.1:568073-570483 GCF_001412515.2 Diachasma alloeum | reverse complement strand
GAGAGAGAGAGAGAGAGAGAGAGAGAGAGAGAGAGAGAGAGAGAGAGAGAGAGAGAGAGAGAACGGCTGACGAAGAACCTCAAATGATTCTTTTTTTCATTCTCCGCGCTCACTCGACGCCGGAGAACCGTTCGGGGTTACTTCGTGCTTTTGAAAATTCATTCCTCCACTCCTACTTCAGTAGGATAGGATAGAATTTCCCGAAGATTCCAAAAAGCTTCATTGTTCTTCGTGCATGAAAAATGGGGATCTTCGGGAAACTCCTTGCGATCGCAAGACNTATAAAATGTTGAATGCTCATAAGTTGAAAACAATGTAATCGTGATATTTATCTGTTTTTTCCTTAGTTGGATTCTGGAGAGTCCACTAGAATGTCAGTCAGTGATATCAGTCAGTCAGTCTAATGATATCAATTAATAAGAGATCCATCATGACCAGGAGCATAATTGAATCGACATCAATCGCCTAGGATTTCGAGTGATTTCTACAATTGTGCATAAAATTTTTTATGAATGATAAATTAATTGCAAATAGTGAATTTGATGATTAATTNTAATAAGAGATCCATCATGACCAGGAGCATAATTGAATCGACATCAATCGCCTANCGATAAATGGAGTGGAGAGAAAAACCTGAATATCTCGGAAATTAGATGCGATAAAATGGGCCCTTTTCACGTGGACGTACACATATAATTGGACTGAAATTTATAGAAATTTTTAATTTGCAATGACGAAATTCCTTGAAATTTCCGTATTACGGCAAAGCGATAAAAATTCCCAATAAGTGTNATTGTATATAATATCTGAGATTTAATTGTATATTAAAATTTTACAAACCATTATATGTTGAGGATTAATTGTAATTATCAATTTTATATTTTCTCAACTTATGGAGAATGTAACTAGTGATATTTAATTTTAATGATTTACATAAGAATTTGAAAATGGTCAAGAGACCCTCCAATTGAGCAGCAGTCAAATATGATGAATATGTCTTATTTGTGGAAATCTTGGAAAATGGAGAAGAGAGGAAGAAAATTGTCATAGACGATTCTCTAAATGCCACAATTTTGTCCAACAACGAAGTCATACCATGGCTAACATGTGACAGAATAAAATCTTTTGATCATCTGGCAACGGTCATAGAATTACTGAATAAGTTTCTTTTTTATGGATCATTTTTTGTTCCGTAATTGTATAATTTGTGACATGCAATGTGTGTAATAAAAAAAAACACGAAAACCGGAAATTCTGTTAATGGTCATTTCTTTAATGATAACAATATTAGTACATTAGAGCACTAGGGCACTAAGTTCGTTTTCGACGAATGTGAAGGTTACAGGCCGAGGCGAAGGCGAGGTCTGTATTCGCATTCGTTGAAAACGAAGTTTGTGCCCGGATGGTCTATAATATTTTGTCTTGCGACCATAAACCGCGCTTGAACCGAGCAGAGCGAGGTTAGAAACGCGGTTTATCGGTCCCCGTGACATAAAATATTATGATAATATCATAACCTTTGGTGTTATTTGATAATAAAAACAAGAGACCATATGGCTTATTCCGAACTCTTTCTGCATTTGTACCGGTCTTGCAGTTCGGAAATGAACACACAGTTCTCATTTTTACTCCTGCACATTAATTATCTTCCCGAAAAATTATTTTGAATTTCAAACAACATTTAATAACAAAAAAATTCAGAGATAAACTTTTCTACTAACGCAATTGTGCGGAGTACTATATATGTGAATCCGAGTAACGGAGATGAAGCGCCCTCTTTCACTCCGACGCAACTATTTCAAGGAACAATGTTTGGTCGCATATTCTGAGGAATCGGCCATTATAGTTCGGCCTCCTGGTCTCTATTCTTCATGGCCCTGCTCATCTCCCCTATAATCTCTGATCACACTATCAATCATTCTTTCTAATTGATAAAATTAACAAACTAATTGGCGCAAATTCATCCAAATAGTTCAGCTTTTAATATTTACTCATGGATTTCAGTCATTTTCGCCTTTTTTACTGGAAAATGAACAGCCACGCTGACAGCCACGCTTGTCCGTGACCACCATATACTTGGCGAACAAATTCCATATTTTTTAAAAATAATGATTAGAATCATTAAGAAATAATTTGGAAAAATTTATAAAAGCATTTTCATAATTTGGAAACAAATATTTATTTATTAATTATTGAAAAACTGTTGAACCGTATACTTGCCCTGGCGAATAAGGATCCATGTTGTAGCATGGATGTAGCATGGATATGGATGGATGTCATTTTAAGGCGAAAAATGGGCCAAAAATGATTGGAATATAATCAAAAACTTATTTAAATGCTGATAGACAAACAATTGGTCCCAATTAATACCCATTAATAGGTTATTTTGTATAATTAGGAGAAATTATTG
>NW_021680380.1:566971-567408 GCF_001412515.2 Diachasma alloeum | reverse complement strand
GTAACCGATCACTTTCCTCGGAGGGTATTGTAGAGGATGATTTTTGGAATCGAAAGTTCCCCTTCGGTTTTTGGATCAGGCCATTTTTTTTTTGAATTTTAATTTTTTAATGTTGTCCGACTTTTTATTTCTTTAATTCTGTTACTACTTATTCCAGGGCCGAAAAAGATTTTTTCAAAATGTTTATATTTTAAAAAAATTGGTTTTTTATGTAGTACATCGTCACCTACCCACTCCACCCCTTCCGGCCCATTATCGCGGAGAATTAATTTCAAAAAAACTTAAATTAAGAAACCGAAGAATTTGTTTTTCCTTTATTTCCAGTAGGTCTCGATGACGTGTCTCATTGCCGACATCGAAAAATAAGAATAACAAATAAGAAAAAGATTGCTATTTTAATTTCTTTTTTGAGTTTTGGAAAATATTTTGGACGCGTG
>NW_021680380.1:563392-563662 GCF_001412515.2 Diachasma alloeum | reverse complement strand
AATAATTCCAATTTCAATTTGTTTTTTTGGATTTTGGAAATGATTTTGGAAGTGCTGCGATGAAGATGGGAGGTTTGTGAGTCGATGGGAGGATTGATGGATGGCGTGTCTGATTACCGACATAAAAAGAGAACTAAAAACGAAGGGAAAAAAATAATACTTCCAATTTGAATTTCTTTTTTGGGTTTTGGAATTGATTTTGGACGCGCGGCGATAAAGATGGGAGGTTTGTGAGTCGATGATAGGATTGATGGATGACGTGTCTGATTA
>NW_021680380.1:562857-563250 GCF_001412515.2 Diachasma alloeum | reverse complement strand
GATTGATAGATGACATGACGATGACCGACATAAGAAAAATGAAAAATAAAACAATAATTCAACTTTTGAATTTTTTTTTTGCGTTGTGGAAATTATTTTAAACGCGCGGCGATAATGGTTGGAGGTTTGTGAGTCGATGGGTGGATAGGTGGAGGACGTGCTCATAACCGACATAAGAAAAAACGAAAAACAAAAGAAAAAAATAATAATAATTTCAATTTTAATTTCTTTTTTTGCTTTTGGAAATGATTTTGGACGCACGGCGATGAAGATGGGGGGTTTATGAGTAGATGAGAGGATAGATGACGTGCCTAATAACCGACATGAAAAGAAAAACAATGGAAAAAAAAATCAATTTCCTCTTTGGGTTTTGGAAATTGTTTTGGAAGAGTG
>NW_021680380.1:562440-562838 GCF_001412515.2 Diachasma alloeum | reverse complement strand
CGACATAAGAAAAAACGAAAAACAAAAGAAAAAAATAATAATAATTTCAATTTTAATTTCTTTTTTTGCTTTTGGAAATGATTTTGGACGCACGGCAATGAAGATGGGGGGTTTATGAGTAGATGAGAGGATAGATGACATGCCTAATAACCGACATGAAAAGAACAACAATGGAAAAAAAATCAATTTCCTCTTCGGGTGTTGGAAATTGTTTTGGAAGAGTGGGGACAAGAATGGGGAGTTTGTAAGTAGATAGATGGGTGACAGGCCTAATGACCAATGAGGAAGAAACCAGAGCAAAACTATTTTGTTGCGCTACGTTTTATTTTTGATGGCCCTGAGAAGGGCCGATTGTGAATGCAGCTCATGCTGGCAGGTGCTGGAAATGGCCTCCTCCA
>NW_021680380.1:562146-562329 GCF_001412515.2 Diachasma alloeum | reverse complement strand
CGGTCTCCGGCTCGGTCTCGTAGACTTGGTCCTTTAGATAGCCCCAAAGGAAGGAGTCTAGCGGCGTCAACTCCGGGGATTTAATGGCAATGGAAATTCATTATTTTCCGGAACACATTATTTTTCTCGAGTAATCTTACCGTGCAGGGCTGTGAAGTGGGCCATAACGACCGAACCAACGTC
>NW_021680380.1:553092-553308 GCF_001412515.2 Diachasma alloeum | reverse complement strand
ACTCGTCCCACTAGTTTGACTCGTATGTTGCGTTTGATTGCCGTAATTCCCCTAGAAGTCTCCCTCGTTTAACCCTCACGATCACTTCACTCGTCCCCCCTATTCACCCCGTGTGATCCCTCCGCCAGTGTTCCCCGTTTGACCCATGTAATCATTCAACCAATCTCCCCCGTTCACTCAAGGATACGAAAAGTCGTTAGGACAAGTATTTTCCTA
>NW_021680380.1:552711-552929 GCF_001412515.2 Diachasma alloeum | reverse complement strand
AACTTATCGGTAGCCTGAAAAGATGATTTTTCAAATTTTTCAAAAAGGGTGACGGACCCATTTTGGCCCATTTGTTTCATTTTCTTGATGTATGAGGGGGGATGTAAATCCATGCATTTTGAACCAATTTTTTGACCCTCGCTAACCCTTCCCCAGATGGCAGACGCGGTCACAAAAAGGTCTCTAGGTGTGTGTTTAGATCGGTACAGAATCCCATT
>NW_021680380.1:549370-550075 GCF_001412515.2 Diachasma alloeum | reverse complement strand
GTCATGTAGTTTTTGAGATATTGAGCAAAAAAATTTTTGAGAAATTGCTGTATCTCCAAAACTACTGGGCCGATTGAGCTGAAACTGCGCCCAGAAATGTTCCAAAGTAATACCAACTATGTAACGAAATTTCAGATTTTTAGCTTCAACTTTTGTCCTTTATTTTTCGTTATTTATAAAAAATTTCGAAAAAATCGACCCACACTTTCGGACACACGTACATACATGGTCCTCAAACTTCGTATTTTTACGTTTCAGACCATTCTACATCATTTCCAAGCAAAATTAGCGAATCGAAAAATCGACCGATTACAAAGCTTCCATTCGGAAGCAAAAATATAAATGGGGCAAAATGGGCCTGTTTGCTATTTCCCAAATTGACTCTCCCCCCTCTGCATCATTAAAAAAATAATGGGGCAAAATGGGTTTGTTTGTCATCCCCCGCGTTGACACCCCCCTCCCTCCGTTCGCACTCATTAACAGAAGAATGGGGCGCAATGGGTTTGTTTATCGTTTTCCGACTTGAAATCCGTCCCTTCGCTCATAAGAAAAAAAATACAAATGGGGAAAAATGGGTCTGTTTGCTATTTGCCAAATTCACTTCCCGCCCGGGCCCCCTCTCCCTCATTAAGAAAATAATGGGGCAAAATGGGTTTGTTTGTCATCTCCCGAGTTGACACCCCCCCTCCCTTCCGAAATAAAGCC
>NW_021680380.1:506902-548828 GCF_001412515.2 Diachasma alloeum | reverse complement strand
GCTCATTCAGAAAATAAATAACAAATGGGGCGAAATGGGTCTGTGAGCTATTTCCCCCTTGACTCCCTCCCCCTCCGCCCCGCCCACGACAATAATGTATTGCGAAATTCGCCAAATGGGGCAAAATGGGTTGGTGCTAATATTCCAAATCAACCCCCCTGCCCCCCCAAACCTATCTAATATTCATAAGTGAAATAGAATAAAAAATATATCTGCGACTGCTGACAGTTTCCCGCCGACTCGATAATTTAACACTGGCGCCATCTCGCGGCATTCTCCCATCTGAACTTCTTTACCACACAGCACACCATCAATAATTTCTCCTAATTATACAAAATAACCTATTAATGGGTATTAATTGGGACCAATTGTTTGTCTATCAGCATTTAAATAATTTTTTGATTATATTCCAATAATTTTTGGCCCATTTTTCGCCTTAAAATGGCATCCATGCACATATCCATGCTACATCCATGCTACAACATGGATGTACCATGGAACCCCAATCGCCAGGGCAGGACAGTATCCCTGACGATTAAGGAGCCATGGAGAAGCGTGGCTGGTCATTTTCGGGTAAAAAAGGCAAAAATGACTGAAATCCATCAGTCCTTATCCTTTAATCCTTTAATAAAAAGGAAAGCATAATGGCTGCCGAATGAGAACTCGAATTGAGGAAAGTCGAATCGATTTCTCTGGAAGTCGAACTCGAATGAGAACGAGCTTCGGGAAGTTACTGTCAGATGGCATTGCTTGGGAAATTGGCGCGAATTTCGAATCACATTGCGGATTAGAATTAGAATACAACATACAAGTACATCCTCTTATCGGAAATGTCTATTAGACATGTAAATCGTGTATGTATCGTGGACTATGAATATGAAAAGGGACCCCATTCAATAAAAATTCATAAATAAATGATTTGTTAAGGTTTTTCCGGTATTGTCTACTTAAAATGCTGACTGATTTCTTTTTCTTAATTCCCGTGGTTACATTGGTTCTGCATATCATACGTGGATATTTAATGGAGATGCCTATTTCATGTACACCGGATTGATTTTTCATGTATTGTTTAAACAAAAGGAAAAAAAAATTAATTGTCATAGGGAGAATTTTGTTCCTGAATATGCCAGACATTTTAACAAAGTCAAGTCGTTATGATATTTGCCTCCATCCCGACTAATTGTTGAGTAAATAATGATAAATGAATTCGTTCGTCATTGTTTATCATTTTTTATCAATCAAACGGTTCAGTGGGGGGAAAAATAATGAAGACCAATCTTTTTTGAAATGTCTTGAATAATAAAAAAAAAATGTTTTCCCATTGAAGATCGATTTTTTGTATTGAAACAAATTATCTCAAAGAATAATTTGGAATACACAGAGTAGATTCCTTAATGAATCATATGTATCATATAAAAACATAAGCAATTGCGTGAAATGTGAAAGAAAATTTAATCAACATTTTTAGTAGGCAATATCGAAGAAACCTCAAAAACCCTAATGAATCGAACCCAGAGTTGACTCTGGGTTCATGGAGAAAACCCAGAGTTGACTCTACGCCCGGTGGCTTGGCGCAGTGGGTAAGTTCGTTGTCTCACATGCGAAAGGTTCCGAGTTCAAATCCCGGCCGGGTAGAATGGTTCGATCTAACCATTTAAAGTCTTGATCATCATCGCAGTATACCTTAACCGGGTCGAAGCGATGTAAAATAACGATAAAAAAAAATGTCGACTCGGGTTATGTCCACGAACCCAGAGTCAACTCTGGGTTTGATTCATCAGGGAAATCATCTGTTTATGAATTCATATTGATGGAACTGTTGCAAATGCGGAAAAATGTTTAAGAACATAAGAACATTTCTTCTGAATGTTGGGTGTTTTCATAGGAAAAAAAATTCTGTCCAAAAGAGCCAATTTGTCAATTGTTTACATACTAAGAAGATCAGGTCAATATAGAGGACTTTTGGAAATTTTTCAAATTTTTCAAATTCGGTTCACTGAGTCTGAATTGATTCATTATTTTGGGCTTTTTTGAGGTTCAAATGCCAGCTGAGTCACGTGAATCCGAATACTGCAAACTGGGTGAAATGAAGGAGCAGAAATTCATCTCCTCGGATGTTTTTCAAAAATTCAACTGAATTTTCAAGTTCAAATAAAAATCACAAGGATTTCTGAACTACATTAGAAAATTTGAAAAAAATCCAAATGATGTATCAAAGTTTCAAGTTCAGGAAATTCTCGAATAATTGTAAAAATAGCTACAAGAAATTGTATAATAATTGTTTTGCACTCCGAACAGATTTCATTGATAATTATGATGAAAATCCCAATCAGTCATCACAGAAATTCATAATGAGCGAAACACTCACTGAAATATTGAAATTGAACAGGTCATGAACCGAAACAAATAGTTCTTATTAATCGCAAGATTCATTAGAATACAATGAAAGCAAGAGAAGGCATAATGAAAGAGCATCAACTTTGCGACTGCACTCTGATTGGTTGAAATCAGGAAGGAGAAAACAATTTTTAGAAAATCGAGGAATTCAATCAATTCTTTCAACAAATTGACAAAATCTTCAAGTTACATGAAAAAGAAATTCATAAGATTTCAGAAGATCATGTAAGATAGAAAAAATTTCACATCATTCATCAAAGTTTCTGAAATCTTTCAATGAAATTGTGAAGAACATCATGAATTAGTAGAGAAGACTTCAAATCAGCGAAAAGATATCAGGATTGGTTAGATAATTGTTCCAGAAAAAATAATTGAATGTTTTTGTAGGGGCGTAAAGCGAAATGGCGATGGAGGAAAAATCTGAAAAATCCTGGGGTACCGAGCATTTCATGCCCTGGATAGAATCTCGATTCCATATTACAATTAAAATCGAATGTCTGTTAAATTTTATTCAATAAGCATAGAAATTAAAAAACAGAATCACTCATTGAAATATTGAAATTGAACGGGTGATGAACAAAATCGATTGTTCCGTTAATCTGCATAATCAGTATTATGAAAATTCTTATGAACAATTAATTTAAGAAAATGAAAAAAGAAGAAAAAGCATAATCAGAAAGCATCAATCAATCGGAGCAATTTGCGAGCAAACAACAAAGCCAACTCCATTTCGGAGCAGAACATCTGGGATACTTCAAGTTGTTAAATTAATTGTGAGTATTAATTCTACATGGAGTTATACCGGACTACATACCCTTTTGTATGTTCTCAATCAGGAATAAATAGGGTGAGTATAAAATAAAATATTACTGAGAAATATTTTCATAGATCATTACACGTTGTGGCGTCAAAAATATCGTTGGTTCATTGTATCGAACTATACACGAAGAAATAAATACATTGAAAAGTCGAAAGAACCCTCACTCAAAATTAATGTTTTGTAAATGAGAAGATAGATTTCTGTGCAGCCAATCCAATGAAAAAACCCAACACTTTCAGTCAAAAATGATTTGGAGATTCATTATCCATTCTGAGGTCTATTGCTTTTTTTTCATATTCGTATTGGAAATTCACAGCGAAAGCACACCGACCAGTAAAACGACGAAATACAGTAAAAGAAGGCCATAGCAGGAGTCTGGTGTCCACATTGAACTCCGTCTCTCAGGAGCTTCAGAAGCAAACGAAGAGATTTCTCCCGAATGACTCGCGCGATCAAGATGATGGAGGACGCAATCGAAAAGTCTTCATGTAACTTAGACCTGATTAGATTTTGGAGTGATTCGCACCAGTAGTTCTTCCAAATTTTCCTGGAGAAATGTTTGAAAATGGCTAAGATAAGTATTTCTCCTGTATAAATGACGTGGTTAGCATTGTCAACATCAGGATATCACTAAAGTCAATCACTCCAGTGATTTATCTAGGATTTTCTGAAACTCCAGTGATTTTTCCAGTGGTTTTTCCAAAATTCCCTGGAGAAAAGTTTGAAAATCGCTCAGACAAGGGTTTCTCATGAATAAATAAACAGAGTATTGAGAGTTGAAAAGGATTCTTTTAGTCAAAATGGGAGGAATAATAATATCGAGAAGTTGTTGGTGCGACCTGTCCGACGGGTCAGACCCACATGAATACATCCGCTACCAACCCACCCGCAATGGGAGCGAGCGCAGCAAGCGACCAACAGCCCAATCCATTAGTTTTTGTCTGTTTTCATTTACTAGATATCTATCGACAACTGACCCTAGATAGGTAGTATTTTGCCAATTCACTACAAATTTTCATTGGAAAAAAAGCAAAAAATCAAAAATGCTGGATGTGCACATTATTTAACATTCTTTAAAGTTATTTTTTCCGGTTTAGAGAAAAAGAGATAAAGAATCGCTACCAGCTGGGACTCACGTAAGGGACGATGAACAGGCTCTCTATCTACTTTTCTAGTCTAATCTGGAGGAGGCCCTGAGGAGGAGGGGGATGAATGTGCTCCTTCCTATTGATGCTATTGGTCTTTGGTCACAGGAGAAGTGTCATAATTTCGAGTCTGGGTTGAGAACTCATGGAAAGGAGTTTTATTTAATTCAGAAGAACAAGGTATGAAGGGTTTCCTAAGGGGTTTGTAGAAAGTGTCAGGAGGAAGTTGGTGGACTGTCAGAATGGTCTAACATTTTTCTGGACCAGCATGATATTGTAAGAAATTTTCCTTCAATTGAAGGAATGGATGCTTCGGAATTTTCAATATTCTGAATTTTAAGTCAATTTCAGATCAAGTGTATTAAGAATCTTGTGTGATTCTGATGATAGGGAGATCGGGAGGGAAAATGAAGTGGGATGAATTGCCGGAGAATAAATCAACATGAGTTACGTTGATTGTCACTATATTTAAAAACTTAGTGCACTGAAGTATACACTCGAGGGATTTCTAATAAATAGTCGATCTACCGAAGTGGACTGTACAAACACGCAATATTTAGATAACTGACCGGATAATTTACGATGAGGTTCGATAACTTTACCGATGGGTTTCCCGATAAATGCGCCGATGTGCGCCCGGACAAGTTTCAGTGATTCGGTCCTGATGAAAGTCGATGGTATACTGACCACCATGGAACACGCTCACGGGAATTTCCGTAAGGAACGGGGAAATGAGTTGGCTCAAAATAAAGGCCAGATTTTGAACAAGTTTTTTTTGGACATGAGTAATTGTGGAAAATTTCAAGAGTTTCTATTCGAAATATAAAGCTAAATTTCCTAGCAGTGTAAATTATAAGAATAACTATTTTTTAAAAACATTTCTCTCCAAATTTGAAATTTTAATTATGTCATTTATTATTTCATCCAGGTACAAATGAGATGAGTGGGTGAGAGCCCGTACAGTTCTACTACTCTGGAAAAAAACAGAAAGACTCGACATTCACTTACAAAACTCGTCTAGAAAAGAAGAAATACGTCCTGCATCCTGGTATAACGTAAATATCCATCAATCACTCGACTTTAAATATAATAAAAAATGAAATAGAAAATGCATATTTATAAAAGGCGATCTTTAAAAAATATATATCCTTTGGAAAAATGTAATTCCAACTATTTTTTTTACGCAAATCAATTTTCAAATGGAACGGATATTCTTGGAAATTGTTGAATCATTTGAAAATTTTACGAAATGTTAACCAGGGACTATATGGATCGTTTCCTGGAGGAGCAAGAGAATTGTGGGAGAACCAAGGGAGTGAATATCCTTCGGTACTGGGGAGTGATATCGGTACTGCAGAGGCTCCAACAAGTGTCCATCCAAGTTCTCCACCCTCCATTTTACCTCCTCCACCCCTCCCTCCCCTTTCACTCCCTGAATTGTCGAGTGCATCGCTCACTCCCTTCAACCCAACATCAGAGCCCTCAGGAAACTGCACACCCCTAAATCATCCCCTCGAAGTTCATCAATCCCCCCAGGATTTCACACCATCATCTGACAATGTTACGCCTTATTTATCGCCTTCACATCTGTTTTATTTGAACGATCATTCAAGAAGTGAATTACAAATTGTTGGACAGTCTTATTGGATTCACTGCCCCCGCCGCTGTCATCACTTATTCGAAAATGAGATGATCAAGAAAAAATTGAATCGTTGCTCACGTATTGTGTTTTTCACAAGTTAATAAAATTCATTGACACTTGACGAATTTTTCACTGATTCATTCCATTTTTTCATCAAATTTTTATAAATGTTGGGGGAAGTTGAGGAGACTTGGGATGAGTAGAGATATTTCACAGATTATTTTGGGAATTTTCCCTGCAATTTCAAGTGGAAATGTTCCAATTATTTTATAACAAATGACACAAAAAATAATCAATAAAATTCTTTTCTTTCACTTTCAAAACTAATTTTCTAATATCTCGTATTCCAAAAATAATCTTCACGAAATTGCTCAACTCATCGACCCCAACTTCGCACTTGCCTGGTTAAAATACTTGGTGGTAATCTAAATGCTCATGCTCACAAAACTGCGAAAATGAAGGGAAATGATGGACTGAGGCATACTATTCTTTAGTACTTTGAATTCTATTTTTCTACTGTATCGTAAAAGGTGAATGATAAATACCATTAGAAATATATAATAATAGAGTTACGAATAGAGGAGCCTAATAATTTGGTGAAAGCAAAAACAGACAAGCGTTTGATCTGTTAAAAAATTGCTTTATTTTTATCAATTTAAAATTCTAACGACAAACGAGTGAATAGAACAATGCGAATACGATTCACCTGAATCATCCATACTGAGCAGAGTCGAGTGATTTCAGCACCGACTTGAACAGCTTTCCAATCAACGAAGCAGTTGCTCTCAGGTGTGTCCATTCGATTGACTGGACTGCGATTAGGTTACTCTCTCTGGCAATCATCGTAATTATCCTCGACTCTCTTACGCTTGACAGTTATGGAGCCTATTCTCGAATTGAAATCGTACGATCGAATTCAACAAGTCGTATGCGACTCATAGTACGCCTTATGGGTCGCATGCGATCTGCCGAAATCGAACGCACGATTTCAACTCGAGAATAGACTCCCATGTCATATCCATTCTCATCAGCATCATCATCATTGTCATCCCGATCCTCAATCTCCAATCTGTCTGGATCGGAGCTGTTGGAGCACCTGTTGTCCTCAGGCTCGCACCTCATCAAACTCAGGTAAATCATTGGCCCCTAATTCGAGATGATGGGTTTGATAATGAGACCCTGGAGGTACCTGAAGACGTCTAGGTGGACTGCACCAACTCCGAAAGGTCGGAATTGGCTGAAAGTCTCTGAGCTTTCAGGCTCGATTGCGTAGTTTCCTAGCATCCAGGAGAGAAGTAGTGGTCCGTCCTCTGGGGAGCTCTCCCTGAGGCACTTGTGCCCCAGGGTATCCTGCATTCCCATTCGAACTTCGCTCTGCCAGGTCTAAACGATGCTCGTGTCGTCGACGAGCTCAGAGTGTTTTCTCATGCCGAGAATCATGAGATTATCTCCTTGTGCTCGTAGCTCCTGGAGATGGAGAGGCGTCGGGGCTCTCCGCAGATGCTCGAGTAGAGGCTCTCGGAGGTCTACAGGCAGGTTGTGTCCAGGACCATCGTGAATATGTGCAGCGGCTTTCGCATTTCAATCAGTTTGATGTTGTAGAGCTTGTGCAGGTACTCTTCAGTGATCAGGTGGGACTTGGAGCACTTCAAGCGCTCTATCTGCTCCAGAGTGGAGGCCAGGGAGGTCTTCAGGAGGTTCTCCTCGAAGAACTTGGAGACTTCCTTCTGATAAAGGTGATATCCAGGTCCACGTGACGGACATTACCTAGACAATGGTAAAGGAATAGAAGGGGAAGACTCGGTCACGTGACTCTAGAGCAATATTGCGGGCATTCTTTTTTCATTGTTATCAATACAATATTAGTTTTCCAAATGGGAAAAACATTTGCACTATTATTTCCAAATAGTTTCACATCGATTAAAGTATTTTTTTTTAAATTTTGATCCATATGTTTGCCATATGCTGAAGGACTCCAAATGATTGAATTATTCCCCACCATATTCCGAATACAAATAATTTGATACCAAGGCAATGGGTATCTTATTCCATCGACCTTCCAGGGTTTTATGAATGGAATCACTCTCAGTTGGAATATTTAATGTCACCCAGAGCTCAGTTCCTTCTGCAATACTGCTTTCTGCTCTTTGGCATTTGTTCACCAATTCACAAACAGGATCAAATAGTGAGTGTATAATATAATCCAAAAGTATTAATCTTCGAGTGTAATATAATCTTGTCATTGTTGTTCAAGTGCATTATTCTCCAAAAGTTGCAAATTTTTTTATTTAAGCGTAATCCTCTCTTCACTATTTGTCTCATGACGTGGAGGTTTTTCAGACAGCAACGGAACGTATCTCGGTACATACATAGCCCAGTCGGTGGGGCTTCAAAAATAGGGTTTGGTTTCACTTTGGAGAATAGTAAACCGATTTTGAAAATTTTGTTTTTGAAATGCTCGGGAAGGCATAGGAGAAAAATGGATCCTAAAGCCAGGAGGTACGTTTTGTTTATTTAAAAAATACGCCTTGGCTAGGCCATTTTTAATTGAAATATCTCAAAAATCATTGAGAAGTTATCGAGACATGCAGTGAATAAAAGGTAGATAATTTCATAGAAACAAAAATGGTTTTTGATTTAGGTCTCTATGACTAATAGTTGTCGAGATATGACCATTTGTTGATCGGAGCGTACGCCGATGCGGGCGCCGTGCTATAAACAAGTGTGTGTAACTTGACCAAAAATGCGAATTATAATTTTTTTTGTATCACATTTGTCCGTAGTTCTCATGCCCTGCGATATTTTTTTTTCATTTTTTAGTTTCTTTTTCATTACATTTTTCATTAAAAATGAAGAATCCCCCTTTTCACTCCAAAAATATAATTTTCAATCGAAAAATTGGGCTTTTTCAATTGTATTCAGCCCAAAGAATGTTTTGTAATCATGAACTTTACAAAAAATATACTATTTTTTGTATTCTTAATGATTATAATTGTCCACTTGTCTTCGGTCTTGTTCGTGTGGGAGCGGCAGAGTTAGCGCGATACGAATCCGTGCGTAAGAGAGAGACGCTTGCATTGTTGGAGCGAACCTATATGTCACATCGCGGAAATTTTTATCATGTTTAATTTCCGCTGAAATTTCAGAAAATCGTGTTATTAAAGAATCAAATATTCCATTGATTTTCTGTTCGAGTGATATAAAAATCAATGAAATACTTGGTTTTTCAATTAAATTCTTCCGTAAAAAAATAGGGAAAAATCAGAAAAATTCGGAGAAAAATTTAAAATTTACATGATTTTGTTTCTGAATATTCATATTCTTTGGAAAATTCAATCAAGTGTGACGTGAGGACCTTCAGTCTCACGTCGGTTATATTTTATACGAATATTTTCTAAGAAAATAGCGTCCCAATGAACGTTGGAGTTGGAACGATGTTAGAGTCAGCAGTCTCACGGTGCTACATGAATCCAGTTCCCCGAATACGGAGCTGTGTGACTGTGTTGAAGATTGTCAATGATGATAGCACGACTGTCTTAGAGGACAGCACCGTGAGACCGTTTAGATCAGCGTTTTTGGGTCTGCAAGGAGTTGGAGTCCCCAGAAACTAGCAGATCACGGTTAGAGGCGGAACAGGATAGTCGGTCCTCCCTCTGAATAGTCGAGAATTCTAATTAGTACGCGTGCACTGAACCCGGTTTAATTCTGTCTTGTACGACACAAAGGAGGATATCTTACTTATAATATAAGTTAATCGATCTGACCGGTGCCATTATTTGAAGACATTTTCCCGATTTATCCTGAATTTATCCCTCAATTGAGCGAACTCCCCGTGAGTTCTTCCGAACGTGCTGCCGGAGCTGTGGGTCAACTTGGCGACCCGAGGAGCTCTATCCAGAAGGACTAGTTCTGGGATCGAAAGTCTCAAACGTCACACAAGCTGTAAAATTTCCGTCTCACTCCCACTGGGAACTGATGAATTTCCTTGTATTCTACCTAAAACTTGAAATTTCATAACCATTTTTCCCCTAAATCGATTAGTGCTAAATCGATTAGTGATAGATTAGATATCGGATTCAATGTCACTATCATGAAAATTATTACCATATTTCCCATGAAATTACGAAAAAATACCGACAGTGTTCGACTAATAGTATTCCAGAGATGAACATTTTGTTTATAAGATTAAAGAATTTGTTTGGATATTCTTCTGAGCGACTTCGAAGGTCGCGGCGATAGCACTAATCGTTGTTTTGATTTATTCGAAAATTTGTAAAATTTCTGTATTTTTTGAAAATTAAAATTCCGGGGATATCTTTGAATATCATGTTTCAAATTCAATCATAGTTTAAAATGTTTGTTTCAATACCACTAAGTCGTAATTACAAGATGATTACGATAGTTATCGTGGTTGATTTGATTTTTATGATGATTGTTGAAAATTTGGAATTTTTCATTAATTTCCCTAAAATTGAGCTTTCTGATGTTTTTTTTCAAATGTGATGTTTCAAATTCATTTAAGTATATAGGTGTTGCAATTCAATTCAATTTCGCAGGTGTTACAGGGTGTTTCAAAACGACCTTTAGACCTCTCGTGGGTTGATGTATGAGAATATGAGGAATTTGGGAAAAATATTTAAAAAATTCCCGGTTGCCTCAAATTTGAACTATTAACGATTGAAAGTGACCAATAGCGGCGACGGATTATGGCGCCTGGGCCGGGGGGGGGACGGAGCGAGACGACGCGGCAACTGTGTCGCTGGGGCTGCCCGCGTCATGAATTTTTCTGATCATTGGTGAGAGGAATAAAATTTTGAATGGGCAATCTGCAAATGAGTTTATAATTGGCTTCCTGATTAATACCGGGCAGTTATCGTAATAGCCACGGGAATTGAAACTAAAGTTTCATGTCAGCGCCGAGTTTTGTAACCTCTAAAATCTTTTTCTGAAATTTATAGAACGACTTCATGCATGTGTATGTGCATACAAATTGAATTTTCGTGGAATGAACAATCCGAAGTGATTTTCATTCGACGAGATCGATGTGATTTCGTGTTATTCTGCGCTGATTCAAATCCGAACAATACAGTCTCAGCAGGTTTTCAGATTTTGATAAATTCCTGAGGAATTTATTGAGGAAATGCCTCAGGAATTTATTAAAGACATTCCTCAGGAATTTATTGAGGAAATTCTTCAAGAATTTAGAGACGAAATTCCTCAGGAATACATTTAAGAAATTGGGATAGAGATATTAAAGATTGTTTCTTTTTTCCTTCTGAGATATTTTTTGTTTCAATCCTAATTTCGAGTCGCTATGAATAAAAAGAAAAAAATCAAGCCATGGATTTTATCTCGATTGTCTCAACTTTCTCATAGAATTATCGGTTTCCATTGCTCAATGGATTTTTCTCGCGAAACTTTGGTTTTCCTGCGAGGAAGTTGGAGAAAAAACCCAATTCATTTTGAAGCTTGAAAGGTATTCACAGCATCAGTTTTTCCCTCCGGATCGTGACCAAAAACATTCTTTGAGACTGTTCAGTTGATCGCCGATTGTGAGAAATTATATTCATTTTTTCATCGAATTTGAAATTTATTTGGAAATCTTTCAACGATGCTTTCCTCAAAAAAATTCCTGAGGAATCTCTTCAAAAAATTCCTGAGGAATATCCCCGATAAATTCCTGAAAAAGTTCCTCACCAAATTCCTGAGGAATTTCCTCAATGAATTCCTGAGGAATCTCCTCAATAAATTGCTGAGGAATTTCCTCACTAAATTCCTGAGGAATTTCCTCAATAAATTCCTGAGGAATTTCCTCACTAAATTCCGGAGGAATTTCCTCACCAAATTTCTGAGGAATTTCGTCACCAAATTCCTGAGGAATTTCCTCAATAAATTCCTGAGGAATCTCCTCAATAAATTCATGAGGAATTTTCTCACTAAATTCCTGAGGAATCTTCTCACTGAATCCCTGAGGAATCTTCTCACTAAATTCCTGAGGAATTTCCTCAATAAATTCCTGAGGAATCTTCTCACTAAATCCCTGGGGAATTTCCTCACTAAATTCCTGAGGAGTTTCCGCACTAAATTCCTAAGGAATTTCCTCACTAAATTCCTGAGGAATTTCCTCACTCAATTCCTGAGGAATCTCCTTAATAAATTCCTGAGGAATTTCCTCAATAAATTCCTGAGGAATTTTCTCACTTAATTCTTGAGGAATTTCCTCACTAAATTCCTGAGGAATTTCCGCACTAAACTCCTGAGGAATTTCCTCACTAACTTCCTGAGGAATCTCCTCAAAACATTCCTCAGGAATTTTTTGAAGAAATTCCTCAGGAATTCCTTCAAAAAATTCCTGAGGAATCTCCTCACTAAATTCCTGACGGATCTCCTCGATAAATTCCTGAGGAATCTCCGCAATAAATTCCTGAGGAATCTCAATAAATTCCTGAGGAATTTCCTCAATAAATTCCTGACGAATCTCCTCAATAAATTCCTGAGAAATCTCGATAAATTCCTGAGAAATTTCCTCACTAAATTCCTAAAGAATTTCCTCACTAAATTCTTGAGGAATTTTTTCAATAAATTCCTGAGGAATGTCCTTAATTAATTCCTGAAGAATTTCCTTGACAAATTCTTGAAGAATGAAAAATGTAATTTACTACAAGGTATGCAAAATATTTTGTCGCATAACATCTGTAAATCGGTAATTCATACTAGGCTCTTCTGATTGTGATGACAACGGATTAATTCCATCGTTTCTCTTCAAAAACCATCAAATTTGTAAGAATCATGCTATTTCGTGACGTTTTCCCATAAATTTTTTTTATCAGAAAATCTGAAAACCTGCTGAGACTGTATTGTTCGGATTTGAATCAGCACAGAATAACACGGAATCACATCGATCTCGTCGAATGAAAATCACCTCGGATTGTTCATTCCAGGAAAATTCAATTTGTATGCACATACACATGCATGAAGTCCCTCTAAAAATTTCAGATAAAGATTTTAGAGGTTACAAAACTCGGCGCTGACATGAAACTTTAGTTTCAATTCCCGTGGCTATTACGATAACTGCCTGGTATTAATCAGGAAGCCAATTATAAACTCATTTGCGGATTGCCCATTCAAAATTTTATTCCTTTCACCAATGATCAGAAAAATCCCTTCTTTACCCACCGCGTCATAATAGATTCATGACACGGGCAGCCCCAGCGACACAGTTGCCGCGTCGTCTCGCTCCGTCCCCACCTCGGCCCAGGCGCTATAATCCGTCGCCGCTATTGGTCACTTTCAATCGTTAATAGTTCAAATTTGAGGCAACCGGGAATTTTTGAAATATTTTTCCCGAATTCCTCATATTCTCATGCATCAACCCACGGAAGGTTTAAAGGTTGTTTTGAAACACCCTGTATAAGTAAAATTTTTTTATTAACATCGAAAGGTTGAGGGGAGAGATGGAACCTTAAAAAAGACAATCATTTGTATAGAAGAAAGGGATAATAATAAGAATAATGATGATAACACTCAATTAAGTATATCCAAGTATCTTTTACAGTTTGGTATAGACCGCACTATAAATTCAACCATTTTCAATCATCAAATTTGTCAATTATATCACATCAGAAAATTAAAAAAAAAATGATGAATATTCACTGTCATTAAAATTACATTTTGCACAGAATTATTATTTTTTTAAACATTTTTTGTTTATAAACGATTAATTGAAATTGTTTAAGCTTTCGGAAACCTTTTTTTTTGCATGAAATCGACTTCTGGTAAAATTCGGAGTATGAATAAATTTATTACCATTCCGAACAAATTAAAAAATGATTTTCTCTCGTATACCCTTTCGGATTTTTATGATTTGTTCCCTTCCCACCCCCGTATCCCCTGTACCGCATTCCCCGAAGGACGAAGGAAAACCTCAGTTGAGGGAAAAACCTGCCCAGGTACAGTCGTCCGTTTGACGAGACTTCCGCTCAACAGTGAAACTGTGAGATTAGAGTGTTACAAATTTTGCTCCTCAGCCGGGTATCGAACCCGGGTCGCTCACGTGCCAATCCCATACTCTAACCACACAGCCACGGCCGTCGGTTCCGAACAAATGATTTTTATGGTAGAAAATTGTCCGTTTATAAACTATTTAAAGAAAATCCTCGTAATTTTTAAAAATTGCAAATTTTCAATTATTTCATAACTGTTCCTCCAAAAATAAATTTCTAGCTTTTTTTCTCATTTTCAAAATGTTTCCTAACGTTTCAAGATTGAGATTCAAATTCAGACCTGCAAAGTTTAAATAAGAAAATCATTGCAAAATGTCCGGAAACTTAGGGTCAAATGAGACTCAATTGAAAGTTCTGATGTTCGGCTACAAAAGTAGAAAAGCATTTCACTGAAAAAAATACAGCCAAAATACTTGGATATCCTTCAATTGCAAATCTGCTAAAATTAGTTGAAAAGAAATCTGATTCAATTCAATGAAATGGAATAAACAATTAATTATACATGATAAAAGAAAATGATGTGCAAAATAACCATTCCGAAGCATATTGCTAATTTATTAGTAATAATAATTGTACTATAAGCAATACACGAGCAATCTCAAATGTAAAAAAAAAATATTTTCTATATTTTTTACAGTTGATGATATCACAAACTCAGAGGGAAAATGCAGAAAAAAAACATTTTGTCGGTTCAAAAAATTAGTTTTTCAAAAATATCTCGAAATCTACAAGGAATAGAGAATTTTTTGTAAATCTCTTATACGAAACGTAGCTATATATCTATCAGTTAAACGGTCGGTCCTACCGACAATCCTCGAGCACCTTCGGGAACCTTCGGTTGATCGGTCAGACGATCGCGAAAACTCCAAAATTTAGTACATCATCAGTCTTTGTAGAATCAACGCTTCGTGTCGTTCAAAGTACATCACCGATGCATCACGTGAAGGTACATCATCTTCTCAAATTCAATCAATTATCAGACACAATTGTAAAGGACACTTAACAGTTATTTAACAATTGAGTAAATCAACCGCTGCAATTATAATTTGAGAAGCTCAACAACCAAGTTCAAACCAAAGTGTAAATTTTACGGTTAACGAAGTGGTTCGATTCCACTAAAATATAGGGTGTCTCGCAACCGAGGTCAAATATTTGAGGGTAATGGAAAGGGGGTGATTTGGGATCGAAAGTTCCTCTAGTCTTTTTCAATCAGACGGAAATTAATAAAAAAATTTATAATTAATTTACTCAGACACTTTTTTTCAAGTCTGTTACTGCTAAACTAAAGACAGGTTTTTTGCCCCCCAAAAAAATTTTTTTGTCTTATTACGTGGGAATTTGTTGATTGAGAAATTAATCACTGTAACTCTGATTAATAAGTTTGTAATTCAATTTCAAAAATTAATTTTTCAAAATGGAGAAATTCATTTAAATTTTATCTCGAGGGTTAAATGATATAACTCGCAATGATCTCATACGGTTTAACCCATAGGATTCCATCGTCACGCAAAACAATAATAATGGTCAGCTAGGAGGAACGATCAGGTACATCTTAAGGGTCAAATGAGAGACGAACCGAGGGTCAAATGGAAGAGTGGAGCGAAGCAGTCATAAGAGTCATTCGAGGAGACCGTTCGACCCTTCTGATTGTTCGGCTAGCCTTTCTCTCTTTCGATCCTTATGATCGTTTTGCTTCACTCTTCCGCCTGACTCTCACGATAGTTTTACTCGTCTCTGCCGTTTGATCTTTTCCATCATATTACTCGTCTCTCATTCGGCCCTTAAGATCTTTTTGCTTTTTTCTTCTAGTTTACCTTTATGAACGTTTTTTAAAATTATTATTTAAAGTGCTCAATTCTATTTTTGAATTATTTACACTATGGTATAATTTTACGATGTTTGCTATTTCTCTTCAAGTTTTACAATCATATCTTCAGTTCACATTCTTGTAAGTATTTACAAATTATTTCGATGTATTTATGGTCAGCTGCATCTGCAAACTTTTTGGTGGTGTAGGGAGGAGAACAGGTCGATTGTTTTAAGTTGTCTAACAATTTCGTTCTTTGTTGAACATAGATTGCACAGTGCCACAATATGTGGTCAAAGTCTTGACACTCTTATCCACAAGGACAGCTCGGATCATTTATGATACCTACTCTCTCCAAGGAGGCTCCAAGATGGTAATGATGGTAATGATTAACGCTGACTATTGCCTCTCTTGAGAGTTTGCAATTTTTATACCCGGGCTTTGGTGACTCCTTGAAGTAGCAGTTAAAGTATTGAACCCCTTTATCTTTTTTTTTTACATCTTTTGTTAGTTCTATGATCTTATTTGTGGTACTGGTATGTTCTTCTGATTTGAATTTATTTCTAAAGGCTGTGAACTGTACACAAAATTGATCCGAGAGGTCACTTGTCGCATCCTCCGCCAGTTCGTCAGCCTGTTCGTTACCCTCAATTCCGCAGTGAGAAGGAATCCATAAAAATGAGATTTTAGTTGGTGAGTCCTTCTCCCTAGTTATGTTTCGGTATTTTTCTCTAATCTCAGTAATATAAGGGTTCGCTTTTACTGCGAGCTTGCCAGAGTTCAGAGCCTGGCAAGCACTCAGTGAGTCTGTCAGTATGCCATAGTTACGACCTGGATTTTCTGCTATAAGTCGCATTGCAAGCAGGAGCGCAATGCATTCTGCGGTGTAACTAGAGGTGTGACCACCGAGGGTAGTAGATACGCGTGTGTCCAACTATGGGCATAGGGTGAACTGCCCATTTACGGAACATTTAAGCCCTTTCAGAAGTTTACACAGTCATGAAATATTGAAATTTTCTCTTGAAAAATTTAAGAAAAATACTGCCTAATTCCAAATTTAGTCTATTTTCTGAGAAAAAATGAAGGAACCTATCACTTGATGGGAAATAATTAGAAATAATTAATAAGTACACGCACATCGAATATACCAAGGACGGAACACTTTTGCCAAGAGTGGAACATCGTCTGCCCATTTACGGAACATTGGAGGTTAGTGTGACGTTGAGAAATTAATTCCTGATGCGAAGTCATATCGAGGAGGATATTAATCAGAAAATATACAATTTTGTTCAATTCCTCCCGAAATTTATTTAATAAAATTTAATTAAAATAAAATAAAATAAAATTTTAAAATAAAATTTAATTTAAATTTATCTTTTCGGTGGATTTCCCCAACTGTCAATACAGACTGACGACCATGAGAGTATCCAGATACTTAGTCGTTGACTTGTGAATGCAATGTAGTTTTGGGGATACCATAATTAATTGATGCATTATTTAGAGAGCTGTTCCCCGATTTCACAGCCTCAATCGCTTCTTCTAGATTTTTTTTGTGTATTTAAACCGTTGAGAGGGTTTCCTAACCTCTTCTGCCTTGGCTGATTGTTCTCCCTCCTCTTCGTGTATTTTTCGTGTGTTTTTACCTTTTGAAGCCATCTACGCGAAAAAATGAAGAAAATAAACTAATTTAGGGATACGATTCCGATTAACTTCATTAAATTATTAGTTCATTAACCGCCAATACACTTTCCACAGTATCACCGTATTCCCACTTGACATAGGTATCCACCCGTATGAGTGTTCCGTTCGTTTGGAATTGCGTGGAAAACTAACCCTAAAGACGGAACCCCCATATATTCAATACAATAGCATTTTTCTGATGAAATTGATATGGAAATATTGAAGAATGAAGGATTTTATATCAATATCAATCACAACTTACCGCATTTTGTGATTTAAAATCTAATAAACATCGCTTCAAAAAAAACCCGTCAAATGCCACGCGTAACTATCAATCGCCGCAAACTGGCTGCTGCCAGGATTTTTCTCCAATATTCAGCAGGAGGTAATCGATAGCCGATCAGATTTGTGATGACGTCATGAGGAGGGATATAAACTTAATTTAGAAAAAAAAATCAAATCGATAGCTTGGCCGAAATTTGAGAAATCTTGTAAAATCTGAGAAATGTTCCGTTCTTGGGTAGTGTTCCGCATATGGGCAGTTCACCCTACACGCGCAGCCCCTACATAGTTGTTCTCTCGATTTTTACAACTGACACTGTTTGTTCAGTTCTTCGTTGATAAACGTATTGGGGTTCCGCTCCTTCTGAGCCAATCGACCCAAATGGTCATTTAAATCGATGGGCAGAATGAAAGCTTCAAAGGGGTGAAGAAATATATGGAAATTTTTAGCACTGTATAGTTGTTGCTTCAAAGGGAGGATTTTTCTTATACTTTTTATGACAAGTCGGTCCCTGGCTCGAGCTGGAAAAGGGTTTGTTTCAAATAATTTATGTATTGTTTGGTATGTTAAGGTCGAATGGTTCGTAAGCGCTTTGATTAAATACGTTTTACAGAGAAATTTGGCCCTGATCTGGATTAGAGTGAGTTTTGATTCTCCAATGAGGACTGTAACTGAGGACGTTGGTGGGGGTAGTGCACCTGTACCCCAGAGCCAAGCGGATGGCGGTGTTTTGAATTTTCTCAAGTTTATTTATCATGATTTGGGTATTGGGAATATATACAAATAATCCGTAGTCAATGATTGACCTAATAAAACTTTTGTAAAGAATAATAAGAGTACAGGGGTCGGACCCCCACCACATTCGTCTCAGAAATTTAACAATATTTAACGCCTTGAGTGTTTTTTCCTGGATTTTATTAAGTTGATATTTGAATTGCAACTCAGAGTCGAAATTGATTGCTAAAAATTTTGCTACAGGGCTGGTAGAGATCTCAACGGTATCAATTTTTATCTCAACTTTTTCATTTTCAATCCTTTTGTTGGTAAACTGTAACATGGTTTTTTCTGGAGTTAAGACAAGGCCCAATTCTTTTAGATTGAATAGACAGTTGGGGAATGGCATTCTCCAGGGATTGAACTTGAGATTTTAACCCACTCTATGAACAGTAGAGCGCCATATCATCTGCAAATAGGGAAAATTTAATTCAGTGGCTAATATTTTTCAATATGCCTTTGGTATAAATGATGTACACTAATGGAGATAGGACTCCACCCTGGGGAACTTCCTTGCGCACTGTCAGCGTAGTATTTTTAAGGATGGGGGAGTGGATATACCTTCCATGTGTCAAAAATTTTATAAACCGTAAGGGATTCGGAGGACACTGTATATTCGATAGTATTTCAATTAATATATCCGGGAAAACATTATCAAATGCTCCTTTTACATCTGTAAACATAGCTATTGTTTCATTTTTTTTTAAAATTATATTCTATGTTAAGTATTAAATTATTAAGATTGTCAGTGCAGGATAGGCCTGGGCGAAATCCTGTTTGGCAGTTAGGGATTACATTGTTGATTTCACACCACCATTGAAGGCGGTTTTCAACTAATGTTTACATCTTTGTCATTGCGGTGGATTTTAAATCCGGAGAAATTCAATGAACGTGTGTCGAGCGGATTTATTTTGATTTCAACACAGATTATCGGATCGTATTCTTTTGAGGCAAGTAGAACATCTTCGTAGTGCCTACGTAAACCACGAACATTCCAAAACATGAGATTAAAATCTGGAAGTTTTGCTTGCATTTTCACCGGATGATTTGTAGGAGCTCTGACTAGAGGATGAGTCAGAATCTACTCCTTGGAAATTGTCGTCAAGTCGATTAGCCAGATTTAATATGATGGATTGAACTGTCTGATCATCTATGTATATGTTTATGAAACGTAGAAATATGATACCTCCTCCACGTTGTCGGTGTGTATTTCCTTAACTTTATCGATGTCTCGTGTCTCAAGCCAGATCAGAAGTAGTTTGATGAAAGTCTCGTAATCAATGTAGTTGTTAGACGCTGCTACTATTAAATATGCTCGGAGTCGGGGAGAGTGAGTGCAGATGAACTTTTCGGTGAGTTTGGTTTTCCTCTGTTTACTGGAGTTTCTACTACTTTTATTGTTCTTGTTGGCATATTTTGGTTTGAGGAAGATGGTGTTATCTGTTTTTTCAAGTACATCGTCAGTTGGTGGGGTAAGAGTCTGATCTGACTGAGACTTTTCTAAGCGGGTACATTTGGGCTCTTTGTCATCTTCGGAGGGTTACCGGATACTTGTTCCCCGGAAAATCGTTCCCGGAAAATCGTACCCGGAAAACCTTACCCCAGGAAATTTGTTCCCCGGAAAAATGTTCCACATTTCTTTTTTTTCTGTCTCAATCCTTGAAAAGTTCCTCTTTTTTCTCCTGCCTGAATCCTCGTTTTGTTTGAATTCTTATTCCTCTGAATGGCCAGTGCTTACTTCTTGATTCAACCGGTATGTAATATTTCGGTATTATTGTGATTTGGGTTTGAGAAAGGGAGTGGGGCTCATTGAGAGATGTTATTATCGTATATCGAGTAACGTGTTCATCAGGCTTACAGTTGTCAGTGTGGTATCGCTATTCGTAGGGACTTATTGTTGTATATAATCAATTCAAATGGTGGATATTGTTGCTTATTTGCTGAATCACTCTCAGTCACCAACATTTGCCGGCCAGAATTACTGCGACGAAATTTATAAGATGGACAGCAGCATAAATGCAGAGCCGAGCAGCAAATGAGCAACAATATCCACCATTTTAATTGATTATATGCAACAACAACTGACTACGAATAGCGATACCACACTGACAACTGTAAGCCTGATGAACACGTTACTCGATATACGATAATAACATCTCGCAATGTGCCTCCCTCCCCCTCAAACCCAAATCACAATAATACCGAAATATTACATACCGGTTGAATCAAGAAGTAAATACTGGCCATTCAGAGGAATAAGAATACAAACAAAACGAAGATTGAGGCAGGAAAAAAAAGAGGAACTTTTCAAGGATTGAGACAGAAAAACAAGAAATGGGGAACATTTTTCCGGGGAACAAATTTCCTGGGGTACGATTGTCAGGGGAACGATTTTCCGGGGAACATTTTTCCTAAAACCTCTTCGGAGGATTCCACTTCAGTTTGAAGAGTCTTTTTTGCAGCGCGGGTGCGCTTGGAGGAGGATGCTTCTGTTTCCATGTCGTTTTGTTGACTACCTTCTTGCGATGGATTAATTTGAGGAAATTCAATATCTGAAGTGGAGATTACTGGAGGAGGGTCGGTCGTTGGGTAGTCAGTTTGTTGTTCCAACAGCATTTCGTCTTCAGCCATCGAGTTTTCTATTTGTGGTGGTGGATATTCGGGATGAATACGGGGATTTTTCATTGGACAGAGGTTGGCATAGTGTCCAACCTTCCTGCAATTAAAGAAGGCTGGGCTGTCGGTGGTAGTGTATACAATGTATTCAAAGTTGTTCCATTCAATTTTAATTATCTTGGGAAGCTTGTACGAATCGTCGGCATCAATGGAGACCTGCCTCCGGAAGCCCATCACATGTTCGTACCCCGGTGTTATCAATTCAGCATTGTTAAATGTTATTGGAGAGACGGTCTGTATCCCTATTTCCTCGAATTTCTTCACGAGAATTTCGTGTGGAAGGGATAGGGAGACATGAGAGAGAATTACTCGTTTCGATTTGGTGACTAGTGGTCGAATTTTCAGTTGAATTCCATTGATTGATAGTACTGTTTGAGTACATCCCAGATTGTCAACAATTTCAGTTGTTTTCCCGTAAACACAAACACGGTTGCCATTACCTATGTAGTCGCCAATACATGTCATGTACTCTTTGATAGGAACACCTTGAATTGCATCTATCAAGATGGCTCGGTTGTTGCTCGCGTGAAAATCGCTTGCCAGACTCTGCGAGTACGTTCCAACTTTACTTTGGGATACAGTTACACTGATATTGTCGTTAACCGGGTGGGTCTCTGGGCGGCCGTCCGAAGGTGAAACCATTTTGGGTTGATAAGAATGATACCTTTATTCAATCCAGGGGCGGGCGGGCAGAGAGGGGAGAGGATTATTCCCTCCTCTCAGCTCTGAGTTTTTCAGGTGAAAGATGCTATGAACGATGCATTCAAACCAAGTTACGATTAAGTTTCACTAAACTTGAATACACGTGCACAGTACGGAGCAATACAGAACGTAAACACGAAAACACGTCTTACTCAGTCGACGGTCGGACACCGAATGTTATGACCGTTTCGCTACATTCTTTCGCGTCAAATCGTATTGCTCAAATCGTGAGAGTGAAACGGTATGAGTGGAATCGTAAGGCTCACTCGCAATAATCTCATACGGTTTCATCCATACGATTGCATCCTCACGGTTTTCTTCCCTTCTCTTATAACATTAACCCTCCTGAACTGGCTCAATGAGCAAAGCGCCGCCTTTTCTCGATTTGTTCTTGTTGCATACAAAATTATGTATGAAGAAATTTGTAAAAATTACAATGCCTATTTCAAACCCTCTAGAATGCACTGGTAAGATTCCTATTCCTTGAAAACCCCATGAATACCATAAAAAATAATAATTTAGTGAGACTGATACGGAAAAGCGGCGCCTCGCCGCCCGGAGCCAGTGGACTCGTGTAGTCGGTTTTTAGCCGCACTGTTGCTACGTCATTCGTTTCAGTTCAGAGATACTAGGAACGTCAACATCTCTATCACGTGCCGTGTTTGGCATCTCATAAAAACGCGAATTTTTTTTTACAGCGTAAATGGTGTTTAATTCGAGAAAAATGTGTGCAGTGTAGATTTCTACTCACGTATAGGGCTCCAATGTGGCAACAACGCGCTAACCGTATCACGGGCGGCGCGGTGCTCACCGAGTCAGTGGACTCGGGTGGGCACCGAATGCCAGTTCAGGAGGGTTAAGAAGATGAATTGAGGGGTGCGGGGATCAGGATATCGTGGGTTGATGGGTATTTACACGAATTACACGAACGAAACTTTTTATCATTCACTTTTCAGTGCAAAACTGTTTTATTTACCACGTTAAATTGTTGTTGGCTCTGAAAAGGGCTGATTGTAATGGCCTTTATGGTGGCATCTGCTCAAAATGGCCTCCACCAGCAGCCACGCAGGCATGAATCCTCCTAAGGATCTCCACCTTCACATTCTGGAGCTTTTCAGCACTGACGTTGGTTCCGGCTGCATGGAGTCGTGCTACCATGTCCTCCACGGTTTCGGGGTCTGTCTCGTAGACTTGTTCCTTCAGATAGCCCCAAAGGAATAGTTTAGTGGAATCAAATTCGAAGATCTACGAACAAGAATACATTATTTCACGGTACAATTTATTTCTCTCGAGTAATCTTACCGTGTAGGCTAGTGAAGTGGTCCATAGCGACCGAACCAACATCCGGGATACGGAGTATTCAGGTTGGCTATAACGTTTCTGTCACAGTGAGATGGTCCTCCATCCTGCTGGAACCACCGAGGTCTAGTTTGAAGTGGTAACTCGTCAAGTATCTCCGAAAGCGTCTGTGTGATGAATGTGTGGTACTGTTGACCCTGAGAAAAACAAAAATGGACAAATTAATATTTGGCCTGTAGTTTGTCGTATGTGTGTGTGTGTGTGTGTGTGCTTAATAAATGTATCATACTGACATTTACATTATCAGGAAAGTGGGAAAGAAATACGTGCTCACCGATTATCCCCCCCCCACACGTTCACTTTCCAGCGTGATTGAAAGCTTTTTTCCCTCATCAAGTAAGGATTTTCAACACCATAACTATGTAAATTATGTTGATTGAAAATACCTTCTCGGGTGAACAGGCTCTCGTCTGTCCGCATGATGTAGGCTAAAAAATCGTCATACTGGTAATACAAGGCCAGAAACTCTTGATAGTAGCGCAAACACTGTTCTGCATCTTCTGGCTCGTGTTTCTGGGCTCTTGTTTAATGATACGGGTGGAAAGAATTAGCCAACAGGATGCGGTTGACCGACGACTTCAGGCAGCCAGTTGCTCATTTGACCTTCCGACAGCTCGTCGTCGACTCCGCGTCCACGCTGGCCAAGACTGCTTCTTCGAGTTTAACAGAACGTTGTGATCCTCCTCCATGACCTTGTGACCACTCCTCCTCCGTGATCACTCGAACATACGTGGGCACGGATGTCATCGATTGGGGTACTTCTTAGAATACCTCCGTGCTGGTTTTGCTCCATTGCGATCGTATTTTCCATAAATGAGATGATTATCCGCGTATTCATTCGATGTGTATGGCTCCATTGTTGACTTCACGTCCAACTCCGGTAACGAATCGAACACGAACGATTCTCCCTCAGCGTAACACTACGTTTATTCCTTTGTGTATTCCGTTAGTTTATCTACATCGACTTTTGCCTACAGAAAAACTGTCCCCATGTCAATTGAAATATCTCGAAAACTATTTAGAAATTATCGAGACATGCAGTGTAAAATTTGTAGGGTATTTCATAAGGTATAAAAGGATTGCTCATCCATAGATATCAACATTTGTATAAATACTTGTCTCGCCAATGCATGCCCACTCGCTACGTATCACGCTCATTCGTGTTATCTCCACTCTCCGTATTTCTAGACGTTTCGAGATGCTTCCAAGGCCAAACCCATAGAAGAGCCCGAAAAGACGCGCGCATTCCGAGACTCCTCTACGGGCTTGGCCATGGAAGCATCCCGAAACGTCTAAAATGCGATGAGTGGGGATAACACGAATGAACGTGATACATAGGGAGTAGGGATGCATTGGCGAGACAAGTAGTGATCCAAATGTTGATATCTCGAGAACAATTAGTTGTGGAGATATGGATGAACAATCCTTTCATTCCTTATGAAATACCATACAAGTTTTACGCTGCATGGCTCGATAATTTCTGAATAGTTTTCAAGATATTTCAATTGACAGTGGGACATTTTTTTGTAGGCAAAAGTCGATGTGGATAAACTAACGGAATGCATAAAGGAATAAACATTGTGTTACGCTGAGGGAGAATCGTTCGAGTTTGATTCGTCATTGGAGTTGAACATGAAGTCAACAATGGAGCCGTACACATCGAATGAATACGCGGATATTCATATCATTTATGGGGAATACGATTGCAATGAAGCAGAAGCAGCACGGAGGTATGCTGAGAAATATTAGGTCATCCCTCTTCTGGTATCACCTTTTCCTTTCTAACTGACATAGTATTGTGCCATCTGACGAGAAAAATAGTAACATGATAGTATTGCTCATTCAGCATAGCAGTGTCGTATACTTTTCGTTTTAATTACGTTGCAGTATTTACGATGGAGGAATTGAAAAAATCTGTGAGTGTAGTGGGACAACGAATATTCCCGAAATTTTGTGCCCTATTAGATTACTCTGAAGGAGTTGCGCAGTTATTAGTGAAATGTGTTGGCCGCAATACATTACATAAACGAACAATATAACGCTGGCTCAATGCCTATAAACGAGGTCGAGCGTCCGCTGAAGATGAGGTGCGGGTCCCTCGATCAATATCATCAAATACATTAGAAGGGAGAGATAGAATCACAGAAGCTCTCCGTCAGTCACCTAGAGTGAGTGTCAACGTTCTTTCCACCCAACTTGGTATTCCTCATTCGACTGTGCATAGAGTACTAACCGAAGATTTAGGTCTGGTCAATAAATTGGCAACATGGATACCTCACAGTTTAACTGACGATTAAAAAGAATTGCGATATGAAGCTGCACGTGGCAACTTGGCGTGGTATCGTCATAAGAAAAATATACTTTCTAGGCTCCTGTGTGTAGATGAGAGTTGGGTCGAATTTTATAGCCCTGTGCAAAAACATCAATCACGATCTCGGGTGGAACCAGGTACGTCAGCGCCAAGATTACAACGGGCAGAACTTCACGAATGGAAGATACTGCTGATAATAGTAATGGATATACGAGGGATCGCTTTTTGGACGACTTATGCAGAAAATACAACTATGACATCTAAACGATATAAGACGTTTTTGGAGGGCAATATTCCTAAATGGGCACAAGAACATCACATAACAAGTCCCCTCATTTCACACGATAACGTCAGACCACATAAAGCACGCATCGTGCAGCAGTTAATTCACAATGAAGGTTGGGTAGAACTTTTCCACCCATCATATTCTCCCGATATGAATCCGCGTGATTTCAATTATTTTGGTCACGTGAAGAGGGAATTGTCAGGCACTTGTTACAATAGCAAAGAGCAGTTAGATATTGAGTTGTATAGGATTATTTCCATTTTGAATGAAAATGAGACTCTACATGGTGTTCGAGAATTGCCAGCAGTCTGGGTGCGCGTCGCCAGTAATGGAGGAAATCACTGAATAATATTATGAAAGTATCATTGTATGTCGGCTATCGTTTGTTAAGATATAGAAAATAAAAAGTGTGACACCAGAAGTGGGATAAACTAATACCCCAATCGACGACATCCATGTCCACGTATGTTCGAGAGTGTGGATAGGCGTAGGCGAGAGGGTTATGTGATGCCACAAGGTCACGGAGAAGGATCGCATCGTTCTGTTGAAGTCGAAGAAGCAGTCTTGGCATGCGTGGACGCGGAGTCGACGCTGAGCTATCGGAAGGTCAAACGAGCAACTGGCTGCCCGAAGTCGATGGTCAAGCGCATCCTGCTGGCTAATTCTTTCCACACGTATCATTACACAAGAGCCCAGCAACTCGAGCTAGTATATGCAGAGCAGCGTCTGCACTACTGTCACGAGTTTCTGGCCTTGTATACCAGCATGACGATTTTTTAGCCACATCATGTGGACAGACAAGAGTCTGTTCATCCGAGAAGGCATTTTCAATCAGCATAAATTACATAGTTATGCTGTTGAAAATCTTTACTTGGTGAGGGAAAAAAGCTGTCAGTCACGCTGGAAAGTGAACGTGTGGGGAGAATAGTCAGTGAGTACGTATTTCTTTTCCAGCTTCCTGATTATGTAAATGCCGTAACTAACGTCAGTGCTGAAAGTCTCCAGAATGTGAAGGTGGAGGTCCTCTGGAGGATCCATGCCTGCGTAGCTGCTGGTGGAGGCCATTTTGAGTTAATGCCACCGTGAAGACCATTACAATCGGCCCTTTTTAGGGCCAACAACAGTTTCACGTGGTAAACAAAACAATTTTGCACTGAAAAGTGAATGATAAAAAGTTTCGTTCGTTTAATTCTTGTAAACACCCACCTACCCACGATATCCTGATCCCCCGCCCCTCAATTCATTTTCTCAATGATGTAGAAGAAAGGGAGAAAACTGTGAGGATAACATCGTATGGGTGAAACCGTGTAAGATTATTGCGAGCGACCCATACAATTCCACTCATACGGTTTCACCCTCGCGATTTGATCAATACGATTTGACGCGAAAGAATGTAGCGAAACAATTATAGACGTCAACTAGGAGAAATGAGCAAAAAGATCTTAAGGGTCGAATGAGAGACGAGTAATATGATGGAAAGGATCAAATGCCAGAGACAAGTAAAACTATCGTGAGAGTCTGGCGGAAAAGTGAAGTAAAATGTTCATAAGGGTCGAAAGGGAGAAAGCCAAACGATCAAAAGGGACGAACGGTCTCCCCGGTCGATTCTTATGACTGCTTTGCTCCGCTCTTACGTTTGACCTTCGGCTCGTCTCTCATTGGACCCTTAAGATGTATTTGATCGTTTCTCCTAGTTAACCCGTATTATTGTTTAGCGTGAGGATGCAACCAGTCAGCTAGGAGAAACGAGTAAAAAGATCTTAAGGGTCAAATGAGAGATGAGCAATACGATGAAAAGGATCAAACGGCAGAGAGGAGTAAAACTATCATGAAGGTCAGGCGGAGGAGTGAAGCAAAATAATCATAAGGGTCAAAAGAGAGAGAGGTTAGCCAAACAATTAGAAGGGTCGAACGGTCTCTCCGGATGACCCTTCTGACTGCTTCGCTCCACTCTTCCGTTTGACCCTCGGCTCGTCTCTCATTTGACCCTTAAGATATATTTGATCGTTCCTCCTAGTTAACCATTATTATTGTTTTGCGTGAGGACGGAATCCTATGGGTTAAACCGTATGAGATCATTGTGAGTCACCCATACGATTCCACTCATACCGTTTAACTCTCGAAATAAAATTCAAGAGAATTTCTCGATTTTTCAAAATCTATTTTTGGAATTAAATTACAAAATTATTAATCAATTGATTGAGTTCCAATGATTAATTTCTCACTCAATAAATACCCACGTAATAAAACGAATAAAAATTTTTGGGGGGCAATAAAATCTAGGCCTTTGGTTTAAGTAGTAACAGACTTAAAAAAAAGTGTCTGAGTAAATTAGTTATGAAATCTGTTATTAATTTCCATCTTATTGAAAAATACTGGACGGACTTTCGATCTCTTCACAAATCACCCCCTTTACAATACCCTCAAATATTTGACTTCGGTTACGGGACACCCTGTATAGTGACATTTTAAAATTCACTGCTTTAATTCATTTCCGGCCTATCCTGAAACCACACCTCCCACATCCACCCTAAAATTAGATCTTCATCTCAAACAACTCTATTTTGTACAACAGAATGAGATCCTCAAAAATGCTCTTATAAAAATTTTTCCAACCACCATATATTCAGAGATATTCATTGAAAAATTATCTTCACATTCAGTTGCCAACTATTCTTTTTACAATATCTCAAAACGAAGCAAAATATCGATTTCTTAGTGAAGGCCATTCTTAAAAAAAAAGTAATAATCTAAAAAAAGATTATTACAAAAACCCGCCTCTAACTCCTTTGCATTCAGAGATATTGTCCTAAAAATAAATTTCGGATTTAAGTGACACGAGAAACATTTTTTGAATAAGTGACACAAGAAGACAAAATTAAAAAAAAAAATTGTTAGGAATTTTACTGAACTTTCTAACGAAAAAAAAAATACAAAAAAGGTTGGAGGACGACCCCAAGTAAACATTTGACACGTTCTTTTTGAGTTTTCCATGCCAAAATACATAGTTACGTAAACAACTTTTTTTTTTTCGAAAAGATGAGAAAAATTCCGACAAATTCTATGAGTTCAATTTTTTTTTGTTATTCTTAGTGGCTCGTAACTAAAATTGAAAAAAAAAGTTTTTATAAGAAAGCCAGAGGGAAATTGCTCTTTTATTGCATACAGTACAATTATTTTTGCTAGTAAGTATATTTATTCTACTTTTACGGACTTTTTAGAGGTATAGAGTCACAATTTTCAATTTTCATATTTCTTACAATACTCATACTTATTTCCATCTTAACCTCTAATTCATCTCCCCTTCCATACACACTCCTTCTTTTACCCACCGTTCCCGCTCTATCCCACTTGAGACCCCACAAGAAAACCAAAAGACCAAAAACTCAGATAAGCCCCGAAACCCAACAGTCCGAGCCCCAGCAATCCCCCCACACTTCCACTGAACTCCATCACCTACGTCCTCTCCCTCACTTCGCCATGGTTCGGGCTGCTGCTCTCCTTTCCTCCGGTAGTCTCCCCAGGAAGACAGGCCTCTCTCCTCTCCTCCGAGTCCATCGGCTTTCTTCTCACTGCAGTGGGGCTACTCGTTCCACCCCACAACTGTGAGCGATCCACCGACTTCCTCGGGTCCCCTCCTCTTCTCTCCCCTACTCACACTGTCTTCTACTGCCCTTCTCTCCCTCTTTCTCTCTATTCTCAATTCTTTCCGTCGTTCTGAAACGACCCACCCTTGACTATATCTGCGGTCCGATCTTTGTCCTCTTCCTTCCTATCCCCTTCCTTGTGTCTTCCTTCGCTCCTCTGCCTCACCCACCTGTTTTCCCAAAATTTCCACCAAACCCCGTCTACACTAAGCCTATCTCTCTCCTCTACAACGCATCGTCCCATACTCCTCTCCTCCCTCGCTCTTTCCTTCATTTTCCACCGCGACCTTCTCTCCTCATACGACAGATCTTCTTCAACCCAAATCCTAAATACTTCATCAATTTTTTCCTTCCCTTGCACCAGCTGCTGACAATCTATTCTCTCCGCCAGCTCAACAATCATGGGTCCGTCTCCTTGTGACGTTTTCCTTTCCTCCATCTTGACAATATCCACCTTCTTCTGTAGAAACGACTAAAAAATTCTTCTCACCCACCGGAATAATTGAGAATTTGCAATTTTTAAAAATTAGGATCATTTTCTCTAAATAATTTATAAACAATCAATTTTCCGCCATAAAAATAATTTGTTCGGAATCGTAACAAATTTATTCATATTCAGAATTTTACCAGAAATCGATTTGGTGCTAAAAAAAAAGGTTTCCGAAAGCATAAACAATTTCAATTGATTACACGGTTCGACAAAAAACCCTTGGTATTTGCCTGCGAGTTGAAATAAAGGTCACTTTATAGATTTTGGCACGTAGATTCAGGATCTGGCCTTATTTTTTCTTTAACACCTCTAGTTTTCGAGAGAAAAAAATGTCTAAGTTGCCAAAATGTCCAAAAATGCACATTTTTGACATTTAATACATCGTTGATAAGGAAGAATTACAATCTAGCAAAAATTGAGGCAAAAAATAGAAATCCCATGAATGAAATGGTGTCCGAGCATTTTCATTTGAATGAATTGAAATAAAAAGAAAAAAATATGATGAAAATGCATTTCGATTGAATCGGGATGACTTTTGGTGGTGATTGAGTGTTTTTTATTTTGTTCGATGTAGTTATTCAGTGTCATAACGATTTAGGTTATAGAATAATACTTGTTCATGGAATTGATAAAAATATTGCAGAATATTAGATTTGTTTTTTATTCTTCTAGTGGAAAATTCACAGGAATTCTACTAATTGAATGAATGTTTTCATTTCATTTTTGATGGTATAGAATTTCAAGTAACATGGAAATTAATTTAATTACAATTGAAGAAAGGGTATAGTTTTCAAAATAAATGTAATGATTTCATTATTTCTTCGTTGAAAGGGCTCAGAATATTTCCCAGATCGTCATAGCACGTCAGTTCTCATCAATATTTGGGTATAGAGGAAAGGCAAAGTACCGGGAAATTCTGAAATTTCCGATGTATTCCCCGGAGTTGTCTTCTCAATTCTTACTCTCCAAAGGTCCTTATATATGGAGAACTGAGAAGTGAAGTCGTAGAACGAGATGAGTCTCTCATTTTACTCTGAAAAAAAAAGGTCTTCATGAAAATTACCCTATTTCCCTTAGATTCAAAAGTATTCATCGAAAATTGGCGCTAGAGTTAAGCTCACTCATTTCGTTTCATTTTTTGCTAAGTAAATTACCAAAGTGTTAAGCTGACTCATGTTCATTCACTACTTCGCCATTGGAGTAAATCAATTGATTTTTTTTCAACACCGCCTTACCCTTCATGGTGAGGATGATCCTCTATCAATCCATTAACTATTCGAAATATTATTCCGTTATTGCTCTTGACTGTTCGAACTAATGAACGAATCCCCTGAATATCTCTCATCAATCGTAACATGTACTGCTGAATTCACACTGACAAAAGAGAGTGAAATTGTAAATAAATTAACGGGAATCAACCCCATCAATTGCGAGTATAAGCGTGTATAAGAATATTACAAATGCCTAGATGCTGCAAGTCTTCACCAGACTCATTCTGTTATGTTTGTGGCAAATAAACTGTGGAGAAACAACGATATAAGATCACAGCATTAGTTTAAGAGAGGTACAAATGTTGTTTCAATCGATTGATTGGGAATCTGGGCAAACCATGGGTGCAGTCGAAATTTGGCTGGAGCAGTGAAGAAGCAAAAAAAGATGCTTTTCAGTACTCCAATGGTTTGGAGAGAACCAGCCAATCACACGGACGATTGTTACTTTTGTCTAACTCCCATTCAAAGGCATTCGTCGAAGACAAAAGATCAAATTGTATACCCAAAGTTGAAATCTGTTGACCATCCGAATTTTTCACCGGCTGACATTGCTCTTCCAAAGATTGATCCTCCAATGGATGATGCACAGGATGCAGTTCCACCTGATGAACTCAAGTCGAAGGAAGCTATGGAAGATTCAGAATTCAAACAACCTATCGTAAAGCGAATCAAAGAGAAAGTGATTCTTCCTGTCACCCCTATGAGCCAAGAACAACTCGATGACTTCATCAGGGACTTAGATCTACCGAAATTTAAAGCAGAGTTGGTGGCTTCTCGGTTCCAAAGAGTGGGGGTTTATTACCCCTGATGTCCGGATCACGATTTATCGCACACGAGATGATCAGTTCAATCATTTTTTTGTTGAAGAAAGTAATTTATGATATTGTTGCGATGTTGATGGACTAATGCAAGCTCTTGGAAGAAAACATGAACCAGACGAGTGGAGGCTATTCATGGATGGATCAACATCAAGTTTCAAAGCTGTTCTCTTACATATCGGTAACGAGTATCCATCAGTACCAGTGGCTTACTCTACGAATTTGAAAGAGACCTATGCTAATATCCGAATGGTATTGCATAGGTCTCTTTGAAAATCCAATATGGACGCTATAATTGGCTCATTTGTGCTGATTTGAAAGTCGTGGCTCTTGCAATGGGATTGCAATTGGGGTATACAAAATATCCGTGTTTTTTATGTTTCTGGGACAGCCGAGCAAGGGAAAAACATTACTGCCAAAAGACCTGGGAGGCCCGAAATAATTTCATTCCAGGCCAACGAAATTCTGTGGATAAACCACTCGTGCCACCTGGAAAAATTGGCTTACTCCTCCACTTCACATTAAACTCGGTTTGATGAAAAATTTCGTAAAAGGATTAAAGATCAATGATCAGGCAATGGGGTACTTGAAGCAATTATTCCCTAAACTGAGTGACACGAAAATCACAGGAGTGTTCGTGGGCCCACAGATTCGAAAAATAATGAATGATGCACTATTCGATGAAACTCTCAGTCCTACCGAGCTAGAAGTATGGAATTCTTTGAAAGAGGTGTGTTCTGGATTCCTGGGGAAACATCGTTCAAGCAACTATGTGAAGGCTGTTGAGAAATTGCTGGAGGGATACGAGAAAATGAAATGCAATATGTCGCTCAAGATTCATTTTTTGAATTCTCATCTGTCTTTCTTCCATAAGAATCTTTGTGACGTCAGCGATGAACATGGAGAACGATTCCACAAGGATATCGCTAGAATGGAAACTCGTTATCACGGAAAATCCAGCCAGCACATGCTTTCTGACTACTGCTGGAAGTTGATTAGTGAGGAAAGCGGGATCACTCATAAGAGATCATCTTCCAGATGTTCATTCCAGAACCCAAACCCTAGAAGGCGTCAAGTAAAAATGATTCATGAAATTCGATTTTTTGTGAGTCTTTTTTTGTCTCTAAACCGAATTTTCCTCTTAAGGTGAGCTAGGAAGAGATGTGAGCTAGGAAGAGATGAACCTTTTTCGATCTTCGACCTCTCTTGGATGAACAATTATACGGATTTGTTCTCCATTCAAATTTGTCTCTGGCCAGTTGCAAGCCCTTCGCCACCCCGCGACCTCCCACTCCTCAGAAATTCAGTCGACAATCACATGTTACTATATCCATTACGATTCTCATCTATTTCTCACCCATTAAAACGCAAAGCTAACCAAAGCGGTAACAGATTGACTGTTTTCGAGCCGAAAGAATTCACAAAAATGAATTTTGAACAAAATCAAAAATTAATTACTCTAGTGAGAGGGCATCCTGAGTTATGGAGTGATTGCTTCGTGAATTTTCTTGACGTGAATCAATTCTTGTGGGAGAGTATTGGTCGAGAACTGCGTCCCCAACTCTCAGGTATTTATTTCATCTCATCTATTACATTCTGATTTTTAGCTGCAATTTAGTTTTATTGGTTTTGAATTGAACTTTTTCCCTGTACGATAGGGTATCAAGCATAGACAAGATTCAAGGGTCCAGTGAACCGTTTCAAACTTCTCCTTGACTTAAGACAAGCAACTCAAGTTCCACCTAGCCGATGGATCTTTAAAGCAGACTGGCCCTTATTCCACGATCTAGCTTTCATGGAATCTCTAATCATGCATGAAGACAACTAAAAAAAGCATCAGAGATGGGAGAGAAAATAAATATCGATGAGAACTGACGTGCTATGACGATTTGAGAAATATTCTTAGTCCTTGCGACGAAGAAATAATGAAATAATTATATTTATTTTAAAAATTATACCCTTTCTTTAATTCCAATTAGATTAATTCCCATGGTACTTGAAATTCTATACCTTCTAAAATGAAATAAAAAGGTTCATTCTATTAGTAAAATTCCTGTAAATTTTCCACTAGAAGAATCAAAAACAAATCTAATATTCTGCAATATTTTTATCAATTCCATGAGCAAGTATTATTCTATAACCTAAATCATTATGCCACTGAATGGCTACATCAAACAAAACAAAAAACACTCAATCACCACCAAAAGTCATCCCGATTCAATCAAAATTCATTTTCGTCATATTTTTTTCATTTCATTTCGATCCATTTAAATGAAAATGCTCGAACATCATCTTATTCATGGGGTTTCTATTTTTTGCCTCAATTTTTTCCAGATTGTAATTTTTCCTGATCAACGATTTATTAACTATCAAAAATGTGCATTTTTGGCCATTTTGGCAATTTAAACATTTTTTTTCTCGAAAACTAGAGGTGTTAGAGAAAACATAAGACCAGATCCTGAATCTACGTGCCAAAATCTATAAAGTGACCTTTATTTCAACTCGCAGGCAAATACCAAGGGTTTTTTGTCGAACCGTGTTATTTATTTTTATTTTTCATTTATTCATTTATTCGCTCTGTTCATAAGTTACAACTTTGTAACAGCAATCTAAGAACATAAATTAAAGAATTAAAGAGCTACATGTACAGAATGACGAGCCGCTCTGGAGTATAAATAATAAAAGGGGGTGGGGAGTTAGGTTGATAATTTAGAGTTCTAAAATACAAAAATGAGTCGAGAGCCGCTGAGTCGATAAAAAATAAATATTAGTTAAGAATCTTGTGCAAAAAGGGCAAAGAGATTGCTGGTACGAAAATATTACACCAAGGAATAACAAGAAAGACAATTAGAAATAAAAAAAAATAAAAAAAAGTTTAAACTGGTTTGAAATAGTTTGTGATGAGGTTAACACACTGAATCCTTGAAGTTGGTGGTCGGGTGGTGTCATCAGAGGACCCAGCAGCAGACGACAGGGCAGTTGCCCTTATTCTCAGGGCACATTTTGAGAAAAAAAAGCATTTTCGTGACGAGAAGGTCCTGATTCGTAAAGAGTTGCATCATTTGACTGCAGAGTGGATCGGGGGCAGCAGGAAAATGCTGAAGGCCTGAGTGTTCCTGTAGGAGGGAGTCCCTATAGCCTCTGTATGCAGGACACTCCACTAGGAAGTGTCTGTGCCCAGTGCATCCGAGCGGCAAACTGGGCAAGTTTTGGTCCGGTCAAGCTTAAAGAAAACTCTGTTCAGTAGCAGGGTGCAACGCAGGTTAGTTGCAAGTCGCAGGTGGGCGGAAGTACTCTTCATGATAATCGGAAGATGATTCAACAAGTATGGGGCAGGCTCCAGTGATCCTGGACGGACGAAATTGATCTGGCAGAAACGAAGTGATTCGCATCTTGCTTGGTCGCATTCGTGATAGTAAGCCTTGAGAGCTTTCAACGTGGTCTCCTGCTCAGAAGACCAGTAGTCAGGGTCCTTGCTGCAGTAGTTGAACGGGATGTTGGCTGTTGCGAGTAGCTTGGCAAGCGACAGCACTGGATTATAGTTCAGGACAGTCTTGTGGACAGCGATCACTGGACCTGGCCATAGTATAGGGGCAGCAAGGTCCATGAGACGAATCAGACAGGTCCTGGGGAGCCTACCATCGTCCATCCTCAGAACTTTTTCGTATCATCTCAACGTGAGCTTGACCACCAGAAATTAAATGGGGGTGGCTCCTATCTCGAGTCTCAGCGTATGGCTTGGAGTGTTTGAGAGCAGCAGGAGCAGCCTCTTGTAAAAATTGGACTGAATAAATTCGATGTCCTCCATGTACTGAAGTGCCCAGACAGACGCAACATACATGAGCGTAGAAGTTACGATGCTAACGAGGAGTTTTTTAGTGGCGTACCAGGAATCCGAAGAAACACGTGCTAGAAGACCTAGGACCGAACCAACTGCGACCTTGGCCTTATGCACAGCAGTCTGGGTAGGATGCCTACCAAGTGCTGAAGAAGATAATGGAATTCCGAAGTAAGTGTAAGATGATACAGTCTCCACCCTCTGTCCGTCGATTACCATGGGAAAACCCTTTAGGAGGGATACCTGTCTGGCTCTTCTAAATACTACGACCTTGGCTTTGGAGATATTCACATTCAGATGCTTACTTTTAAAGTAATCAGATAGGTCTTTGAGAATGTGATGGAACTATATCCGGCTTCTCGCAAAAACCAAGAGGTCGTCGGCAAAGCGGAGAGAGCAGATCGGCAGTCGAGTCAATCGAGGGACCAGTATGTCCCTTGCTCCTGAGAAATTCATCAATGTCATTCATGTATAGGATGAAGAGAAGAGGGCTCAAGCTCTCACCTTGCGGCACTTCCTCTGTGACCTCTGTTTTCTCGGACAGTTTACCCTCGGATTTCACTTGGAGACTGGTGTGGCTCTAAAGGACTTAATGACACAGATTAATTTATGAGTTACCCCAATCGAGTGGAGTTTCATCCAGAGAGCCTGATGGTCCACCGAGTTAAAGGCCCTTTTCAGGTCGATGAAGAGGCCGCACACCTTTCGTTGCGATAGCCTGAGCTGCAGATGGATGTTTGAGAGCGCTACAAAGATATTGTCCAGGCAGGAGCGACCCCTGCGAAAACCAGCCTCGCACTCAGGAAGAAGGTAAAAGGGATTCCGCCCAGTTTTCCAGCCGGAAACATAGAGTTTTGGTAAAGATTTTGGCCAATACATTCACTAGGGCAATCCCCCTATAGTTCTCCGGATTGAATTTGTTCCCTTTTTTGAAGACCATAGTCATGAGGATCTCATTCCAAGCCTGAGGGATAGATTTTCTCTCAAGGATCTTTTTGAAGAGGGTGAATACATAGTCTCCAATTTTCGGGAAAGTTCTTGAAAAATTCAGCAGACATGCCGTCGGTCCCTAGTGATTTGCCAGATGTCGTGGCCGACTTTATTGAGCTTTTCCATCTCCCGGGGCGTCGAGCATCCATACGACGTTACCAGAGAGCAGGAAGACGTTCGTAGCCGGCGGGGATAAACTTTCTGGTAGAACGCCTCCCATACTTCAATGCACAGGCAGGGAGAAACCGACCTGGTCCTCAGTGACTTGATGGCTGCCCAGAATTCAGAGGGTGAGAACGCACTTGCGATTTTCTGTTTTGGAAGTACTCGACTCTTCCATTCCAGGGTTTTGAAGTACGTCTTTTTTTCTCGGGCATAACTCGCAGCATATACAGACAGAAAATTATCGGTCAAACATATGGCTAGTGCTTTCTCGGCCGCCTTTTTCGCCATTCTGCAGTCCGAGTCAAACCATGAATGAGTGGTCCGAGGTCTGAAGCTAGAGGGTGCCAAAACAACCATACCAAGACTTTCACCAGTCTCCTTGATGGCTGACACAAGATTTGCCAATTGGTCGTCCACGTGCAAACGGAAATAGAATGAAACTCTTAAAGATAGCCTCAATGCATCGTGGTAGAGCTGGGCACAATCTAGGTTCCAACGTAGTTTTGGGGTGGAATTTGAGGATTGGAGACATTCAACGTTGATGGGACAGGGTGCGGAGAGCAGGTCCAGAGTCATAGGGAAATGATCAGAAGGTTCCACCGAGAGATCGATGAAAAAATCGTGTACCAGATTGGTGTGAGCGACATCCAGAAAAATGAAATCGATAGTACTTGTACACTCGCCCCTCAGGAAAGTCACTTCTGCTGGAGAGTCGCCTGGGGAGCGGCCGTTCAGTAGTACGAATCCATTCTCGCTCATGAACTCCCTGAGTTCACTTCTCCTTACATCATCATCGATAGGGCTTTTCAGGTGCCTTGACGGAGCAGAGCCCTCAAAAAGTTTGGGGGGATAAGCGCCATCGTGTCCAATTTTGGAGTTAAAGTTCCCTCCCAAGATGAACGGTTCATCGCCTCTGGCCAGGGTGACATTATCGAGTGCGACTTGGAGCGGTGCGAGGATAGGCTGCAGCGACCTGCCAACATTAAATATAAAATAAACTAGCCCAGTGTAGATGCTGAGAGTCCCTGTGTGGATTTTAACAAGAATCCACCATCTAGAGACATCCAGGACTTCCGCATGAAACTCGCTCCTGAATGGCAGGACCAGGCCTCCACTGCCTCTGCCGGGGTTGGAGGGAGTTTTGACTCCGTTCGACCGGATTGATTTATAATCTTTGAAAGTCAAAGATCAATTAACTATTCATAAACAACGAAGATTAAAAAAAAAATGATAATTCTGTGTAAAATGAAAGTTTAACGACACTAAATATTCATGATTTTTTAAAAAATTATGTGACGTAATTTAATTGACAAATTTGAACATTGGAAATGGTTGAATTTATACTGTGGTCTATACCAAACTGTAAAAGATACTTGAATATCCTTAATTGAATATTATCATCATCATTATTCTTATTATTATCCCTTTCTTATATACAAACGATTGTCTTTTTTACGGTTCCATCTCTCCCTTCAACCTTTCGATGTTAATAGAAGAAAATTTATTTATATATACTTGAATGAATTTGAAACATCACATTTGAAAAAACCATCGGAAAACTCAGTTTCAGGGAAATGAATGAAAAATTCAAAATTTTTGCAAATTTTCAAATAAATCAAAACAACGATTATTGTTATCCCCTCCACCTTCGAACTCGGTCAGAAGAAAATCATAACAAATTTTTTAATTCTAAACAATAATAATTTTATTAATCAACAAAATGTTGATCTCTCCAAAACTATTAGTCGAACACTGTCGGTATTTTTTCGTAGTTTTATGGGAAATATGGTAATAATTCTCATGATAGTGACATGGAATCCGATTTAGGGGAACAATGGTTATGAAATTTCAAGTTTTAGGTAGAATACAAGGAAATTCATCAGTTTTTAGTGGAAGTGAGATGGAAATTTTACAGCTTGCCTGAATTTTCCAAGGAATATAAATATTCAGAAACAAAATTATATAAATTTTAAATTTTTTTCTGAATTTTTCTGATTTTTGCCAATTTTTGAACGGAATAATTGAATTGAAAATTCAAGTATTGAATTGATTTTCATATCACTCGAACAGAAAATCAATGGAATATTTGATTTTTTGATGACAAATTTTCTAAAATTTCAGTGGAAATTGAACATGATCAAAATTTACGCGATTTGACATATAGGTTCGCTCCAAAAATGCAAGCGTCTCTCCCCCACGCACGGATTCGTATCGCGCTAGCTCTGTCACTCCCACACGAACATGACCGATGACAAGTGGACAATTATAATCATTAAGAATACAAAAAATATACTATTTTTTGGAAAATTGATGATTATAAAACATTCTTCGCGCGTAATACAATTAAAAGAGCGCAATTTTTCGATTGATAATTGTGTTTTCGAAGTGAAAAAAGGGATTCTTCATTTTTAATGAAAAATGTAATGAAAAAGGATCTAAAAAATGAAAAAAAATTATCACAGGGCATGAGAACTACGGAAAACTGGATACAAAAAAAAAAATTATCATAATTCGCATTTTTGGTCAAGTTATACGCACTTGTTTATAGCGCGGCACCCGCACCTGGCCGCACTCCGATTAACAAATGGTTATATCTCGAAAACTATTAGGCATGGAGATCTAAATCAAAAACCATTCTGTTCTCTGTAAAATTATCTATCGTTTATTCACTGTATGTCTCGATAACTTCTCAATAATTTTCGAGATATTTCAATTGAAAGTGGCCTAGCCAAGGGGTATTTGTTTAATAAACAAAAGCACCTCCTGGCTTTGAGACATATTTTTTTCCTATGCCTTCCCGAGCATTTCAAATTAAAAATTTTCAAAATCGGTTCACTGTTCTCCAAAGTGAAAACAAACTTTATTTTTGAAGCCCCACACACTGGACTAACACCACCTAGTCTCACAGGCGAGCACGATTCTCGTATCATACCATTTTTTTAATTCTCTCTCCCCTCGAGAACTTTTGAACTTCTTCAATATAATTTGTTAATGCGTTCTGAGAGTTTAGGATCAACGACAGATTTTAGTAATAAAATAATCATTCGGAAGGATATTGCTAATTTATGACCAAAAATACCTATACTATATACAATACAAGAGCAATTTCTTACTTGTTTTCTTTGTCGCTCAAAATGATAAAAACAGACAGATCTGTGGGGGCGCTACCAAGGCCCTCATAGCGCATTTCTGCGAATCGCTTTCTAAACTTGTGATTGAACATGCATAATCAGCAGTAGTACCAGTAGTTATTAGGATTGTAATCCCTTCGAAAAGGACTTCATATAATTACAATCGAACTTCACTTACAGTTAAGTTCGTTTGATTTACAAATATTTTGATTTCTTTGTTTTTGCGATTTTCTCGAAGGGTATCTAGTGAATTTCATGAATTTTTTAATATATATAGACTTTAATATATGAAGCATATTGAATATCCTTCATATATTGGCAACACACAGAATTCAGTTTTTCATACTGATTTCATAAAATCGATATTTTTACAAAAATTCATTTCTCAATGATTACTCAAAAAATTGTTATCAAAACGAAAGCAATTATGGTTTGAAAAATTTATATCAAACATGCTTGATTCTATTAGATTATGATGGAAATCACACCAGTCACCGTTAAGTACCTGCATATTGTTTCTGCGATTTGAATTATTATTACTTATTACTGAAAGAATTATCAATAGTATCCACTAACTCAGGGCTTGAAAAATGTGTTCCAAGGTCTTCTTGATGCAGATGAAAGATGGCTAGGATAGCACAAATATTGCTCTCACATTCATTTTCAAAGTCAGTTTAACGGAGATGAAAATAAATTTTTAAACCATCAATGAATGCAGGAGTCAACCGTGAGAGGCAAGTATTATAATTGCAAGGGTTAGACGATCATGAAAGTCGATCCGGTGAAACAAGTACATCAGTCACAAGGAAGATCACAATGGTCTAACGTTTATAAATTGACCCATATATTAAGGAATTTTTCCTATTCAAACCTCACCCGGTTGATCCTATTAATTATTGTACATAGCTTTCCTGATCGACTGTTATGTTTACCGTGCTTGTCTCTGTCATTTGAAGCTTGTGATCGTTTAGGTTTTGTAAGGTTTGATCCTGGCGACGTTGGATGCTCGAGACCACTGATAGTTACATCAGAAGGCTTTCCATGAGTTAACCTCACACATACGAGATCGATACATACCATCAACTCATGAAATTCATTGAATGACGCATTTCAAACTTGATTATTTTCAAAACTATGGAGAGTATCCAAATCTGAGAAATGATATCGGAAAACAGAATACTGTACTTTAATACTGTAGCTTCAATTAAAAATGGTTATCATAATTTTCCATTGATTATAAGACGTTGAATTTTAGTTGTTTGGAGCGTACACCAAGCCTGGAAACAAAAAGGCCCGTCTGTGGGGGTTGATCACCTTTTTTAAATATTGAAAACTCTGTCTTCCCGCAAATCCTTCTACCCGCCGTTCGAGGGTAACCGACGTTAAACAAAAAAGTCTAAATCGGATAAAGTGTGGTCCAAAATTTTTTTTCCAAATAAAAATATAAAAATAAAGTTTCAGGATAAAAAATACGGCCAAAGGATTTAATTTGGTATGATTTCTAATTGTTCAGATAACCTAGCATTTCTAAAATATTGCTCTATAGTTCAAAGTCCAAGGCATTTAAGATTCTAGCTCTCCCCTTAAAATCACATACAATCGTTGTTCGGTTTTTCATCGAATTATTTATTCAACACACACACACACACACACACACACACACACACACACACACACACACACACACACAC
>NW_021680380.1:503512-504946 GCF_001412515.2 Diachasma alloeum | reverse complement strand
AAAAAAAAAAAAAAAAAAAAAAAAAAAAAAAAAAAAAAACACACACACAGACACGCAGCCACTCACACTAGTTTCGCTGGCGTGCACACATGGCCTTCGCATAATTCACCTGCGCAACCGCCTCAAATGACCAGTGGTCTCTCACCTCTGACACCTGAAGCGCCACTTGATCGACAGGTGTCCAGTGAACGCCCCCATTTAAATTGGGGCACGTTTGGACCCTCGATGATCGGCACCTGCCACCTTGCGTTCCTTTAATCGGCCTCATTTGCATTTCGGCCATCGTATAGTGTACTTTAGCTTTCTCCGAATTGCTCTATTGTTTGTACTGAGTTCCGCGTATAATTGTTCTGCGTTATGTTCTGTGAACTATTTAATAATATTGTGACCCGCGCTATTTCTTTGACCATCTCGATAATTATAATTAAACCAGCATGTGTAAATATTGACTTTATCATAATTAAATTGACTGTGTTTGACCAACGTGCTCGTGTTGTTTCCTGGACCTTCTCGCCCTCCCGTAAAAATCCATTTGCATCTCGCTCATCGCTCGTTTATTCCACAGATCTCAAAAGGAACACTAGGGAGGTGTTCCCCTCCAATTTTGATCAAACTCATATATTTTGTAGAGGACTCAAAACTAAAGGACACGTATTTTTTTTATCGGCTAATACGCGGCTTTAGGGGGGAAACCATGGTCAGAAGGTGACCACCTTCGGGGGTAATCTTTCAATCCCACCTATAAGGAAGGTATTTTTACAAATGTTCATCACGGTAATGAATAGCTTGTTAGAAGTTATAAAAATCCCAATTGATAGTTCCTCCGGGGGTTGAAATTGAAGGGGTAAACTACCCCGTAAAAATTTTGTTTTTCAAAAAAAAAATATGGCTCATAATTTAATAAAACCAATTGCATTCGGAAGAGCATGGAAAAATGCAGAAAACCTATTTTTGGATTTTCCCCGGAACTGAAGTTTTCTGGGGTGAAAAAAATAATTTCTCGGAAATATCACCCATCAGAGTGGTGAAGTTTTTTATCCATTTCATCTAGTAATATATAGCTGGTGAGGAATTATGAAAATCATAATTAATAGTTCACCCGGGGATTGAAATTGGGGGGGGGGGGGAAACTACCCCTATCAAACTTTTGTTTTAAAAAAAAACACTGTCTCAGAATTTTATTAAAAAAATTGTGTTTGAAAGAACATGGAAAAATGCAGAATACGTGTTTTTGGATTTTCGCCAGAACTAAAATTTTCTGGGATAAAAAAATGATTTCTAGGACATATATAAATAACTCCACCCATCACAGTGGTGGAGTTATTTATTCATTCCATCGAAGGAGAAAATAGTTTGTGAGCGATTATGAAAATCACAATTGATAATTCCTCTGGGGGTTGAAATTTGAAGGGGGGGGGGCGGTAGCGTCGCGCT
>NW_021680380.1:427227-502410 GCF_001412515.2 Diachasma alloeum | reverse complement strand
TAAGAAGACTTGTCCTCTCTGTTGATGTGTTGTCCAGTGGTTGAGCGATGAGTGAATGTCGAGTGGATGATTGACTGATGATGAGTGTGGAAAGTGTGCGGTATTTAAGGAGAGTGCAAGGATGTGATTGGTGGAAAATTTGGAGAAGGGATGAGTAAAATCCTGGCTTCCGATTGGTTCGGCGCTGTAAGTTCCCGCCGGTGAGCCGTGATTGGCTCGGCGGTCCCGGCGGGGGAATTTCCGTCGTGACGTCACGGGCGCCAGTCGGACGGACGAGGGATTTTGGACGCCAGGTGATGATGAGGGATTAGGATGCATGGAGGATTATGGCAATAAACGGGTCATGAGGTTTGTGATACGGAAATGGATTTCTAATGTGGGAATTGGCCCAATGTCTCGACAGGAAAATTGGGGAATTGGCCCAATGTCTAAAGAGGAAAATTGAGTGTGTATTTGTGTGCGTGTCTGAATGACAGAGATGTAGTGGAGACACAGTCACCACATAGTAATATATAGCTGGTGAGGAATTATGAAAATCATAATTAATAGTTCACCCGGGGATTGAAATTGGGGGGGGGGGGTAAACTACCCCTATCAAACTTTTGTTTTAAAAAAAAACACTGTCTCAGAATTTTATTAAAAAAATTGTGTTTGAAAGAACATGGAAAAATGCAGAATACGTGTTTTTGGATTTTCGCCAGAACTAAAATTTTCTGGGATAAAAAAATGATTTCTAGGACATATATAAATAACTCCACCCATCACAGTGGTGGAGTTATTTATTCATTCCATCGAAGGAGAAAATAGTTTGTGAGCGATTATGAAAATCACAATTGATAATTCCTCTGGGGGTTGAAATTTGAAGGGGGGGGGGCGGTAGCGTCGCGCTACACACACACCAACGCGCAACACACGCACGGATACGACACGCTGAGAGACGACTGGACATCGGTGACATCATCGCGCTCTGTCACGCGCCCAGTATCAAATACCTCTCGCTCGCACCTATTGTATTCGCATCCGAATTCTTACCTGACGCGGATATAATATTCAGTCTGGCGCTAACCGCCAAATACTCAACGAGTCAACCATCCGACTCATTCTCTACTTTTGTACATACAACTTTTCTGACGCGATTGAATAAACAACAATTAAGTAACAATTGTTTGGTGGTGGATTGATTAAGACTTCCCATCAATACCCCAATCCCTACAGGGGGGGGGGGTAAACTATCCCTGTGAAAATATTTAAAAAAAAATTGTATGTCAGGATTTCATGAAAATGATTGCATTCGAAAGAATATGGAAAAATGCGGAATACCTTTTTTTTTATTTTCCCCGGAACTCAAATGTTGTGGGGTAGAAGTGTTATGATANTGAAAAAAATAATTTCTCGGAAATATCACCCATCAGAGTGGTGAAGTTTTTTATCCATTTCATCTAGTTGTGGAGGTGAGCAGGCTATTAAATAACAACTCCAGAGATCCAACGTTGAGCGAAATATATTTGAGTTTTTAAACGTTAGTATTTACAAGAATGGAGAGTTAGTCGTAAGAAGACTTGTCCTCTCTGTTGATGTGTTGTCCAGTGGTTGAGCGATGAGTGAATGTCGAGTGGATGATTGACTGATGATGAGTGTGGAAAGTGTGCGGTATTTAAGGAGAGTGCAAGGATGTGATTGGTGGAAAATTTGGAGAAGGGATGAGTAAAATCCTGGCTTCCGATTGGTTCGGCGCTGTAAGTTCCCGCCGGTGAGCCGTGATTGGCTCGGCGGTCCCGGCGGGGGAATTTCCGTCGTGACGTCACGGGCGCCAGTCGGACGGACGAGGGATTTTGGACGCCAGGTGATGATGAGGGATTAGGATGCATGGAGGATTATGGCAATAAACGGGTCATGAGGTTTGTGATACGGAAATGGATTTCTAATGTGGGAATTGGCCCAATGTCTCGACAGGAAAATTGGGGAATTGGCCCAATGTCTAAAGAGGAAAATTGAGTGTGTATTTGTGTGCGTGTCTGAATGACAGAGATGTAGTGGAGACACAGTCACCACATAGTAATATATAGCTGGTGAGGAATTATGAAAATCATAATTAATAGTTCACCCGGGGATTGAAATTGGGGGGGGGGGTAAACTACCCCTATCAAACTTTTGTTTTAAAAAAAAACACTGTCTCAGAATTTTATTAAAAAAATTGTGTTTGAAAGAACATGGAAAAATGCAGAATACGTGTTTTTGGATTTTCGCCAGAACTAAAATTTTCTGGGATAAAAAAATGATTTCTAGGACATATATAAATAACTCCACCCATCACAGTGGTGGAGTTATTTATTCATTCCATCGAAGGAGAAAATAGTTTGTGAGCGATTATGAAAATCACAATTGATAATTCCTCTGGGGGTTGAAATTTGAAGGGGGGGGGGCGGTAGCGTCGCGCTACACACACACCAACGCGCAACACACGCACGGATACGACACGCTGAGAGACGACTGGACATCGGTGACATCATCGCGCTCTGTCACGCGCCCAGTATCAAATACCTCTCGCTCGCACCTATTGTATTCGCATCCGAATTCTTACCTGACGCGGATATAATATTCAGTCTGGCGCTAACCGCCAAATACTCAACGAGTCAACCATCCGACTCATTCTCTACTTTTGTACATACAACTTTTCTGACGCGATTGAATAAACAACAATTAAGTAACAATTGTTTGGTGGTGGATTGATTAAGACTTCCCATCAATACCCCAATCCCTACAGGGGGGGGGGGTAAACTATCCCTGTGAAAATATTTAAAAAAAAATTGTATGTCAGGATTTCATGAAAATGATTGCATTCGAAAGAATATGGAAAAATGCGGAATACCTTTTTTTTTATTTTCCCCGGAACTCAAATGTTGTGGGGTAGAAGTGTTATGATATTTGTCATTCCAGTATTACCGACTGGACGAATCATAACAATGTACTGATTACTTTTAGTCTTTGTATAGAGGCGCTGCCGGGATGATAATAATTATAATGTACAAAAATGGTGACGACACGGTTTACACATGACTTTCTCTGAATAAATACAAGTCAATTATACCACAGTTTCATCCGTTATTTACTGCCCAATCCTGAGTATCTCTCATAATAAATACCAGGTTATAGGCCCAGTACACGATACTCAATTTTGGGACAGTTATCGTTACTCGCAGATAACACGCGACACGAATAAAACATTCTGACTCCATACACACCTGTTAGAGGTTAGCCAAGCCACGTGCAAAAAAGTGCAAAATAACCCAGCAACGAAAATGGATGAAGACGAAGTTCAGTCCCACAAATTAATCAAATTAAGAGGTCCAGAAAACTGGCCAGTTTGGAAGTTCCAAAGCAGAGTGAACTTGATGGCCATGCAGGCTTTTAAACACGTTGATGGGACCTGCCTGCGCCCTGAACCTCGGCCGAGGGCTGAAGCCGCAGAAGTATCTGCGTTCAGAACCGAACTACGCCTCTGGACCAAAACAGAAGGTAAATCACAGAGGTTTCTAGTCAACACGCTCACTGAAGAAACAATGCTCCACGTGATGCAATGTGAGACGGCGCAGCAGATATGGGACAAACTGAAGAGTCTCTACGAGAGCAAAAATGAGGCAAGCATCCACATCCTGCAGCAACAGTGGTTCAGTAGCACCAAGAACCCAGAGGATACAATGCCCATCCACATCGCCAAGGTCCAGCAGCTGGCACATCGCTTAAAAGTACTGGGTGAGTTAGTTTCAGACAATATGCTTATTACAAAGATACTATTGACCCTGCCACCCACGTACAAACATTTTTGCACAGCCTGGGAATCGACAGCCATAGAAGATCGAACCCTGGCTAATCTAATATCTCGGTTGACGATGGAGGAGGCAAGGTCGGAGGATACACAAAGCGACGACACTGCAAGTGCACTCATCAGCAAGGGAGGCACTCCAAGCAATCGCCACAAATGCTCCAAAGCCAAACCAACCGGTGATACTCACTCCAAGACCCTCGAACACAAGAAGAAAGACAGTACCTGCAACTGGTGCAAACGGGACGGTCACTGGGAGTATGAATGTCGTACCAAACTGAAGGAACTCTCACGAAAATACGACAACGAAAATGGAACGAGCCACCACTCCAAAGGGGCAGCTTTCATCACAGCGGTTCTTACGTCAGCCACAACATCAACGGTATCAGCTGCTGACAGCTGGTATCTCGACTCAGCAGCCACAAATCACATCACAAACAAGAGGGAGTGGTTCACGACGTTCAAGGTACTAGATAAACCAATCTTAATATCTATGGGAAATGGAGAAGCCATTACGGCAGTTGCACGAGGAGATATCAACGTCCTAGCCCACGACAATGATAACTGGGTAGAAAAGCATCTCAAGGACGCATGGTACTCTCCAGAAATTCAGTTCAACCTCTTCTCACTCGGTGCCACTCTAGATAAAGGCTACACCGAAGAATCATCTCAGAATAAATGCTGGTTCAAGAAGGATGGGAAAGTACGATTAATTGGGGATCGACCAAACGGTCATGGTCTTTTCAAAATGAGACTCAAAATCAACCCCACCACAACAAACCAATCCTACTCCACAGGAACAGCATTAATGGCCTCACTGATGGATTGGTACAAACGTCTGGCTCATCAACACATTACCCACGTACAAAAGGTGTTGAATACCCACCAAATCAAATCCACTGGATCTTTCACCACCTGCGAGGAATGCACCTTGGGGAAAATGAGCAGAAAACCACATCCATCGAGCAATACCAAGTCAACAGCCATTGGAGAACTTCTACATGCAGATCTTTGTGGTCCCATGGAAACAAAGCCTCTCGGTGGAGCCTCCTACTACCTCTTAATCAAAGATGATTACTCACACTTCAGGCACGTTCATTTTTTGAAAAACAAAAACGAAACCTTTGACTGCCTGAAGTACACACTGCTAAGAGTAGAAAAAGAAACAGGAAAATCCATCAACACACTACGAACTGATCAAGGCCTGGAGTTCATCAACACACAGATGAACCAACTGCTGAAGGAAAAAGGCATCAAACATCAGAATTCTGTAGCATACACACCAGAACAAAATGGAAAGATAGAGCGAGACAACAGGACAATCGTCGAAGCAGCACGAACAATGTTGCACGCTGCCAACCTTACCAAAGTTTTCTGGGCAGAAGCAGTCAACACAGCGGTATACGTGCTAAACTGCACTGGCACTAGCTCAATACCAGGGAAAACTCCATATGAGCTGTGGCACTCCAGACAGTTTAAACTAGACACCCTACAAATTTTTGGATCCAAAGTCTTCGTACATGTTCCAGCACAAAAGAGAAAGAAATGGGATGTCAAAGCACAAAAAGGCATCTTCGTTGGGTATAGTGACGAAATCAAAGGCTTCAGGGTGTGGCTACCAGACAAACACAAGGTCGAGACATACTGCGACGTCAAGTTTGACAATACTAACACCAGAAAAGAACCAAAAGAGCCATCACCTCAACCACGTACCTCCAACAGCAGAGAACGTTTCGAAACAGTGGGAGCACAAGAAATAGCTTTCATTGAAGGGGCTGACACCCTCACTGATGAAGAGACACCACAAATAAATCAAGCAGAAGAAGAGATACTACAAATGCTTGAAGAAGAAGAAAACCCACAAATAATTGAAATAGAAGAAACAGATTCAGAAGAATACAACGACCCTGAACCCTGGGACACCAACGATGACAGTATCATCACACTGGAAAATTCCTCTCCTCGAAAACAGAGCCCCGAGATACGGCTACGAGATGAGGTTGATCCACGTCAGTCAGTACTCGATTCTAGCCTGCCACTGGCTCAGAGAATACAAAATTTGAGGCCTCCAGAAGAAGTTACATCGGATCAAGAGAAGACAGCTATGGTAGCACACGTCACAGAACCATCATCATTCAAATATGCTCAGAAGAGTGACGAAGCTGAAAACTGGAAAGCAGCAATGCTCGAAGAGCTGCAGGCCCTAAACGACAATCAGACCTGGACCCATGTAAATCGCCCAAAATCTGTAAACGTCATGGATAACAGATGGGTCTACAAGCTGAAGGAAAGCCCCACAGGAGAAAAACGATACAAGGCTCGCCTCGTTGCCAAGGGATGTCAACAGAAAGAAGACCTAGACTATAAGGAGACTTTTAGCCCTGTGGTGAGTTATGCTGCACTCAGAATAATTTTAACAAAGATAGCAACTGAAAGCATGCACACCAAGAGATTTGATGTCAAAACAGCCTTCCTCTATGGATACCTGGAGGAAAGTGTTTACATGCATCAACCTGAAGGCTTTGCCAACAAATCTGGACGAGTGTGCAAGCTCAAGAAAAGTTTATACGGACTTAAACAGTCACCACGTTGTTGGAACAAACGTTTCGTCCAATGCCTGGAAAAGTTTAACATGAAGAGCACTGCAGTAGAACCCTGCGTTTTCATGTCACACGATGGCGGTGAACAACTAATACTGGCCCTATACGTTGACGATGGCTTAGTAGCCTCAAAGAGCCAGAAACGCATCACAGCACTAATGAACCATCTGCAGAAGGAAGTCAAAATCACGACAGATCCACTGGATATCTTCCTTGGTCTTCAAATCGACAAGCTACCAGATGGTTCCATCTTCCTCCACCAGACTCTTTACACAAACAAGGTCCTACAGAGATTGAACATGACCAATGCCAACAGTGTAAGCATACCCGCAGACAACCACCAGAACCTTACCATGTTCAAACCATCAGAAAATAGTGAAGAAAAGCTAAATGTGCCATACAGAGAGGCAGTCGGTTGTTTACAATTCCTCTCAATGATGAAGAGACCTGACATAACCTTCGCTGTCAATGCGGTAAGCAAATACTCAATAAACCCGCAAAAGGTCCACTGGAACGCCGTCAAAAGAATCCTGAAGTACCTGAAGGGGACGACCAATTATGGCATTAAACTCAACAGCAACGGAACCTCCAAAGGACTACAAGCATTCAGCGTTGCTGACTACGCTGAAGACGTCAGCTCCAGACACTCAACATCAGGCTACCTGATAAAATACCACGGTTCTCCAGTACACTGGGGTACCAAGAAACAACGTAGCATCTCCCAGTCCACCACCGAAGCTGAGTTCATTGCTGCTTGTCACACCATGAACATTGGAACCTGGTCAACTAATTTCATCAGCGAACCATCACCAAAACCACAACTGATACCTCACCTACACGTTGACAACCAGAGTACCATTCAATGGATTAAAAATGGGCTATTCCAATCGTCAGGGACACATGTGGACATCAAATATAAAACCGTATGTGAAAAATTCAACGAGAAAAAGTTCACAGTCGACTACGTAAGATCTGAGGATCAACTGGCAGACATCTTCACGAAGCCGCTACCCAGGACATCATTTGAAAAGCTAAGGAAGTTAATCGGAATAATAAGCCCAGAAAAACACACAGATTAAAATACGGTCATACAGAATTAAGTGGGAGTGTTATGACATTTGTAATTCCAGTATTACCGATTGGACGAATCGTAACAATGTACTGATTACTTTTAGTCTTTGTATCGAGGCGCTGCCGGGATGATAATAATTATAATGTACAAAAATGGTGACGACACGGTTTACACATGACTTTCTCTGAATAAATACAAGTCAATTATACCACAGTTTTATCCGTTATTTACTGCCCAATCCTGAGTATCTCTCATAATAAATAACAAGAAGCAATAATTTCTGGGAGAACTGTGAGTTGTCCAAATGATTTTGTATTTATTGTAGAAACTCATTCCATCCGTCTCAATCGAGCCTTTACTTTTTTGGCATTTTCCTGTGGTTGTCCATATATATATTTTATTATGGATTATAATCGGTACAGAAATGATATTCATCAAAAAAATAGTGCAGGCAGAGAGACTTTCTGCACCATGAGCATCTAACTACTGCAACATTAGAACAACCATCAACGTCACATTGTGGATTAGAAGATTGTCCAAATGCAAAATCAACAGGATTATCAAATTCCTCTGGTTTTTTTTAACAATGTAGCCACTTTGGAACCAAGCATATCGAAATAGATTTTGATGCTTTGGTGACGATAATTGATTATGAACTGGAGATTGCAATTTTATTACATTATTTCGTGCATGCAAATTGATGTCATGATTCAAGAGAACGACCGTATCTGAAAAATGACGGATATAATTTTTCCAAATTCTGAAACCGTATACATCAAGAGGTTGAATTTTCCCGATCGTCCATTTCGGAATCAGCATAGTTAATAATTATTTATTCCGAGGAGTTGCCTCTTCTATCACTCGAGAGCAATGTCCACTCTATGAATCGATCAACAGTAGATTTTTTGGTCCCACGTGTACAAAGAATACTTCTTCCAATCAAATTTTGAAGTGCTCTGGGATGTTTGGAATACGATGAACATTGTAATCAGTGTAAATAACTTGTCACATCTTATTATACATTAAAAATATCATCTTACCAAAAGTCAGTTTTCCCGATTTTGAAGCCGCTACATAAACATTTGAAGGTCTGAATAGATTCTCCTGGACCCTTGAGCCAAAAGTTCCGGAGGGTTCCTTGTAAACAATGAAAAGAGGTGACAATAATTTTCCATCAGCAGATATCGTGGGTTGTATCGTACAACTGTGTGTCGTTGATGTTATAGATTGTACAATGTATGAGACTTCTTTAGACTCCTCGTCCGCCAAGTTCGTCCCAAATGTGTTTCCAATTGAAAACCACTTTCATCAGAATTATAGATGTTTTGCGAGCCATACATTTCAAAATATGGTTTGATTTTTTGCACGAATTCATGCAGTTTTTTGTAAATCTTCTTGATTTTCCATTGTTTTACGCATCACGAACTTAGTAATCTTGCGAGATGTAATACGATGAGCTCTTTTGAAGTAATGCAGCCACCATGGAGAGGCCTTGAAACGAATATCCTCATTTCCAATATCGTTCTGGGCTTGCAGAGCCCATCTTCGTAGGTCTGCATCATGAACAATTAACCCCGCATCAATAGCATTCTTCATATTTTCCAATGTATATTCTGATATACGCTTTAACTTCTCCATAGAAGTTTCTCCTTTATTGATTTCATGCGCACAGCGACGTAATTGTTGGACGGATTTCACTTTGTTGAATCTATGGGAAACGGTTTTTATAGACAGATTTTTCTTGGTTTTCGCACTCCTCCAGAATTCAACTGCTTTTTTTTATATTCATAACCTATAGGTTCGTCATTATCCAAACAACTATCAGATGATTCTTTAAGACGCGGTTGGAATTCTGTATCCTCAATTGGTGTCATTTTGATATTTTTATACGGTTTTTGGAAATCGAGATTGGATTCTTCAAACATTTCCACACCCTTATATTCCTCCATAGTTTCTTTCAATATGTTCTCGAAATTATTTGCCAATTCTCGTTCTTCATTAGTTACAGGAGTTTCCACAAGATTCATCACTTCAAATGTTGCCATGAGGAGCTTAATAACGTTTATAGGATTGAATCTCATGGTGAAAACAATTGGAGATATACAATTAGAAAGAGAATGTTTTCCCGTGATATGGTTATGTAGATTGAACACTGTGCGAAACGGATGAGAACAATATTGCAGGAATATTCGGGGTTATCAATAATGCACGATTACTGAATTGATATGCTATTTTTGGATATAGGTGACGTTCGCATAAATATTGTTACTTTGTTTGGATTTATTATCGCTTTCAGCAGTGTGTTAACACCACATATAGTATAATGATGAAGCACCTCATGGAACCATTACCTAGCTTTCCCGGACACAAAAATTATAAGATAAATAATACTATATGGAAAAATTCAGATTATTCGGCAAGTTGTTTTTGTATTTGTGGCTGCTTTTCTTTGGAATAACCACAACATTGCTGCACCGGAAGTAGAAGAAAATTCTATCCCAGTGGATCATTGTTTCCTTAATCTGTTATTGTTGTCATCATAATGCCGGATTCTGAAGTAATATAATCTCCGCTTGCGAACTATTTGAATCAAAATTGAAAATTCAAATATTTGGAATCAGTGACTTATAAACGAAATCAATGTTCTTACTTTATAACTTCGATGTCGAGATAAATGCGAAAAAAGGTATACTCTATTATTTCATGATCTTCCCGATGCAATCATTTCCATAAAATCCTGAGTCATATATTTTTTTAATAAAATAAAAATAATTTCCAAGGGGTAGTTCACCCCCCAAATTTCAACCCCCGGAGGAACTATCAATTGTGATTTTTATAATTTCTCACAAGCTATTCATTACAGTGATGAAAATTTGTAAAAACACCCTCCTTATAGGTGGGATTGAAAGATCACCCCTGAAGGTGGTCACCTTCTGACCATGGTTTCCCCCCCTAAAGCCGTGTATTAGCCGATAAAAAAAAAATACGTGTCCTTCAGTTTTGAGTTCTCTACAACATATGGAGGATTCTTCGTCAAGTGGGCCACCTAATTTTTTAAAGGTGTCAAAAAAAATCTGAAAAAATTCTGTACCTTTATAATCATTGAAAGTACCCTCGGTGAATTTTTTCAGATTTTTTAAAGCATTCACAGTGGAATTAGGTGAGTCTGAACGAATTGTAACAAAAATTGAATATCTTGAGAAACTGACCTCGTAGAAAAAAAGAGTATGGAACAAAAACTTTAGGTTTTACGCTGAAATTTTCAAATAAATTTTATACTATCGAAAAAAATTACATGTAGATCGTTTTTTCGGCAAAATCACTCAAAAAATGTTATTTTCACATATTCGGGCATTTTCTTTTTTCTTGAAAAAAATTGAGGTAATATTATGGTTAAAATTGAAGATTTACTGAGGGTAATGAAAGTGGGACGCGCATAAATTTGAGAGAAAAAAAATTAATCACCGGTAATTTTTCAAATTTTCATCACCACTAACATTTCAACTTATTTGTTTATGTCACCAGAGGTAGTCAAAAAAATTTCAAATTTTTCCCGCCACTTCTTCACGAGAAAAAGAATCGCACTTGAATATGAAATCTCGGAGAGAAGTAGCGGGAAAAAATTTGGAATTTTTTTGACGACCTCTGGTGACATAAACAAATGAGTTGAAATGTTGGTGGTGATGAAAATTTTAAAAATTACAGGTGATTAATTTTTTTTCTCTCAAATATTACCATCGGTAAATCTTGAATGTGAACCATAATATTATCTCAATTTTTTTCAAGGCAAAAGAAAATACCCGAATATGTGAAAATAACATTTTTACAGTTATTTTGCCGAAAAACCGGCCAAGACGTAATTTTTCAAGATGGTAACAAATTTATTTGAATAGTTCAGCGTAAAACCTAAATTTTTTGTTCCACACTTTTTCCTCCGAGGTCAGTTTCTCAAGATATTCAATTTTTCTCGCAATTCGTTCAGACTCACTTATTTCCACTGTGGATGCTTTAAAAAATCTGAAAAAAATTAACAGAGGGTACTTTCAATGAGTATAAAAGTACAGAATTTTTTCAAAGTGTCAAAAAAATCTGAAAAAATTACGTGGCCCACTTGACGAAGAATCCCCCATATATGAGTTTGATCAAAATCGGAGGGGAACACCTCCCTAGTGTTCCTTGTCAGACCCGACATCGAACAATTTGGTCCTTCGAGCCGGATCTGTGGAATATTTTTCAGTTTTTCGCGTTTTTTAAGTGATTTTCAGGAGTGTTTGTACAGGGTGTCTCATAGTATGTGACAAAAGTAAATTGCGAAAACTTGAATACGGTTAAGTGTAAATAATTGTTATTTTTTTTATTATACACAGAACATTCGGCAAATTATAATACAATCCCTTCCAAGTGTCCGCCATCACTTGTACTACAGAACTCCATCCTACGCTCGAAGCTGGTATAGATGCGCTGTATTATGTTTTCATCAATAGCTCGGAGAGCATCCCTAATTGCGTGTTGCAACTCTTCTACAGTCGTCGGATGCTTTTCATAGCACTTGTCCTTGAGAAAACCCCACAGGCAAAAATCACAGGGATTTAAGTCAGGACTGTAAGGCGGCCATTCCATGCCCCCATGGGCATACTTAGGGTAACCTAAACCTAACACATGAGTGCTGTAAACGGAAAAAAGTGTTTCAAATACTCCAGTAGTCCTGTATGGGGCGGCACTATCTTGCATGAAGTAGAAATTCTTGACTAATTGATTTTTTCGTGCCCAAGGAAAGAAGTTCTTTTTCAAGAACTCACAGTAAATGTCAGCATTAATTGTCCGACTCTCTAGGAATTCAAGGAAAACATCCTTTATGGTAACTGCCGCCCATGCAGTAACTTTTTTCGGGTGTGAGGACTTAGTTTTAACGACGTGAGGTGACTCAGTCCCCCAAAAGCGAAAATTTTGTTTATTTACCAAGCCACCTAAGTAGAAATGTGCTTCGTCAGAGAAGATGATATTCTGTGCCTTCATCCCCTTGGATTCAAAAAGATTGTAAAGTTCTTGGCAAAATTCCACAGGACGAACCATCGCTTCTTCAGTTAAAAATTGATGTACAGAAATTTTGTAGGGATGGAAGTTTAAAAACACTTTTAAGATACGGTGAAGTGAAGTTCTCGAGACTTTCAAGGTTTGGGAAGCCTTCCGAAGAGTATCATTTGGATTTTTTTTGAAATGTTCTTCAGTTGTGCGGATAACCTCATCTGTGGTTACAGTACGTGAAGGCCCAGGATTCTCATGCCTCCTATCGTCTAGTGTACCGTATTGATCAAATTTATCAATTAACCTGAAAATACCCATGAATTGGTCGAAAAATGCGTAAATCTTAAAAAAAAAAGAAAAAAAAATTTTGTTTATCTAGTTCATTCACTCTATTTACCGTCTGAGACTCGAATCAGACACTCCAGTGTGTGTGCCATACTTAGAATGAAATGCTCTTATTGCTGCAGTAGTTGAATCTCCTCTTCGGTAATATGATTGGATGGGGAATGTTTTTTGTTCGATGGTTAGGTTTTCTATTTTAGTGTTCTAATTCGCAAGCGACTGAAGTATGGATGAAATTTGCGGAGAGTCTCCACTTCAACCATATATTAGACTTTAGTCTGCGCTGTCACCTTGCGGTATACAACGCAATTTACTTTTGTCACATACTATGGGACACCCTGTATATAGCGTGCATTTGGGCAGTGGTGCTCAACAGCGGCTCCTCGACATCGAATTGGTGGGAAGCCGAGTTCGACTGCAAGCGGTGCTCAACCAGTGCCTCTCGCAATGCTTCAGAGACCTGCGCTACCGACCAGGTGGGAAATTCAAATTGATCAGCGTTCTCTAAAGGGAAGTTTATTTATTTATTTTTTCCTTTATTGAAATTTTATGGGATTTCTCGTGCCTGCAACCATCTGGACCTGCGTCGGGGATTGATTTTTCTTAATTTCGAAATTATTCGGGATTCTTTTCGGAATATTATTGCTTTTTAGTCCTACGCTTTCTTAGACCATCGAGCTTGCACCTTCTCAGCAGTCTCAAGGTTCAGCTCGAAAATTACAGTCCACTCCAGCGCAATCGTGGGCTGAGGCGGGCAGGTATCCTTGCTCGTATTGCAAGGGGGAGCACTATATTGCCTCCTGCAATCAGTTCAGGAGTCTTTCGCCAGCTGGTCGAAAGGAAGTCGTGGACCGTCTCTATCTGTGCTTCAACTGCCTGTGGAAGCACAGCATCAGGGTTTGTCAGACGATTCGCACGTGTCTCTAATGCCAAGAGAGGCATCGCACCCTGCTGCATCTGGATCGTTCTCGTCGCCCAGTTCAACGTGGTTCTGCGTCTCAGCAAGCTGCTTCCAGAGACTCAAAGGGTCAACAAACTGGGACTAGCTCTGCTTCACTGACCAGCGTACCTGTTGTGACCTATACTCACACAGGTGAGGCTATGCCATCTGTGGAGCGAATCTTCCTAAACGGCGATTTCTTGTTCGGCTCGCAGTTCTTCTGCGCAAATCTCTCGGCCTGGAGTCCTTCTCGCAACCAGTTTATCTCTTCTCGTTAGCGATTTTTGCCCTCCGTATCTAGTTTGCCTTTTGTTGGATCCAGGTTCTGAGCTTTCGCTCATACTAGATAAGCTAGTTCGGAAGTTGAAATTGAAGAAGCAGCGTAGTTCCATCCACATCTCAGGAGTGGGTAAATCATCATTTGCGACAACGTCCGGCGAAGTACATCTCACGCTTCAATCGATTCAGTCGGACGAACGCATTCATGTTTCGGCTCACGTTCTTGATCAACTCATGTCTTCGCTGCCGACCTTCTCAGCAAAGGATCTCGAGTGGGACCATCTCGAGGATTTGCAGTTCGCGGATCCTCATTTTCGAGTTTCTGCGCCAGTTGATCTTCTCATCGGAGCTGACGTTTTTGGACAACTCATGAGGTCCTGCGTAATTAAAGGAGGAGCACAGGCTCCAGTTGCTCAATTAACCAGCTTTGGCTGGGTCGTTTTTGGACCAACGGGATCGACTCAAGAGACCACTTGCTCTACTCATCACGTCAGCGTTTCGAATGAAGAGCTCCATGATCTTCTCAGCAAGTTCTGGGTTCAGGAGGAAATCTCTGGGAACAGGGGTTCGAGCCTCTCAGAAGAGGAATTGAAATGTGAACAGCACTTTCGTCGAACGCACTCGAGAGACAGCTCAGGGCGTTACATAGTTCGTTTGCCCCTCTCCGCTCCAGTTTCGTCATTAGGTAGTTCGTATCGTCCAGCTCTAGCTTGTTTACATCGGATGCTTGGCAGGATCTTGAAAGATCAGCGCTTTCCCGAGCTCTACTCTGACTTCCTCAGGGAATATGCAGATCTCGACCACATGAGGCCGGTAACTCGTTCTCACATTAGTTCTTCGTCTTCGGTTCAGGCAGAGGCCGCCTGTTGTTCTGACGAGATTACCTTGGCACATGAAGCGCAAGCTTCAGGAGGGTTGAGAGTCCCCGAGGAGCTTCAGGTAAGCCCGTCTAGCATTCAGGGGAGTTACTACCTGCCTCATCATGGCGTTGTCAGAGAGAGCAGCGAAACGACGAAACTGAGAGTGGTGTTTAATGGATCAGCGAAGACTAGCTCAGGAAAATCGCTCAACGATATCCTTCACAAAGGGGTTAAGCTTCAGCGGGACATCACTGATGTACTTCTCTGGAGTAGACAGCGTAAAGTCATCTTCATGACGGACATCACCAAGATGTACCGTCAGATCAGAGTACATGAAGATGACTGGCCCCTGCAGCAGATATTATGGACCAACACACGTGGAGAAATCGCGACATATCGATTGACCACCGTTACTTATGGCACTAGATCAGCTCCATTCCTCGCGAATCGTGTTCTTCTTCAACTTGCTGCGGACGAAGGACACAGATTCCCACTGGCCGTCTCGCCCATCGTAGATGGAAGATATATCGACGATATTTGTGGAGGTGCAGACTCTAATGACCAACTCATAGAAACCGCTCGTCAGGTTCGTAATCTCTGTGCTGCTGGAGGAATGCCTCTGGCAAAATGGCATAATAATAGTTCAGCGATGCTCCAGTGGCTCGATCCCGATAGTACCTCCAATGACCAGCGCGTTTATGAGGATTCGGAGACGCGGATTCTTGGTTTATCGTGGCAGCCTAGGTCAGATAGTTTCATCTTCTCAAGTCGGACCACCGATGACTCGAAAGTGTCTAAGGGGAACATCTTCTCGGAGATCGCTCAGATCTATGACCCACTCGGATTCCGATCTCCTGTCGTGATCAGAGGAAAACTGCTCATGCAGGAGACCTGGATTGGTAAACTCGGATGGGATGAGGTAGTCCCAGAACAAGTAGCTCAGCCTTGGAAAGGTTTCCTTAATGATCTCGTTCTGTTTGCGAAGCTATCCGTACCAAGATGGCTAGGCCTGCTCGAGAATTCATCGATCGAAATCCATGGATTCTCAGATGCTTCTACTCTTGCGATGTCAGCCGTAGTCTATCTCAAAGTGTCCAATGGAGTAGCAGAGCCTCGGATCTCTTTGGTCTACGCGAGGACAAAAGTAGCCCCTCTCAAACGGCTGACAATTCCAAGATTAGGGCTCACAGCTGCTGTTCTTCTTGCCAAACTCGTGAAGTACGTCAAAGATCAGCTTAATCTCTCCGAAGTTCCGACGTATTTATGGACCGACTCGTCAGTTTCGCTCACATGGATCAGCGCGCCTCCTTCCGGATGGAAGGAATTTGTTAGAAACCGTGTCCAGCTCATCCAGGAGATTACGAACGCGCAATGGAGACTCGTTCCTGGTAAGGAGAACCCCGCTAATTGTGCATCTCGTGGTCTAACCACAGCTCAGCTGTCGTCGCATAAGCTCTGGTGGGTAAGGTCCATCGTGGCTCAAGAAAAGCTCAGCGTCGTGGCCAACCTTACATGTCTCCCCAGTGGCATTAGCCGACCTGGAGGAGAAGCCGGGCGTCGTGTTCCACGTGAAAGCCCAGCGCCCAGAAATCTGGGATCTAGTCCATCGTTACTCCTCGCTCATTAAGCTGCTCAGAATTACAGCTATTTGTCAGCGTTTTATTGCTCGGCTCAAGAAAATCCCTGGATCTTCGTTGAAAACACCGTTAAACCCTGGTGACATCGAACAAGCTCGACTCTTCTGGATCAAGGCCAGTCAGTCAGCGCATTTTTTCACTGAGCTGACAACCTTGTTCAGAGGACAAAAACTTAGCGCATCGCATTCTCTCACTCGATTGACAGCGTTTCTAGATAACCAGGGAGTCCTTCTTGTTGGCGGAAGGCTAGAGTGTGCTCAGCTCGACAGCGAAAACAAGCATCCAGCCATTGTATCGAAGGAGTCTCAGTTTGCCCAGCTTCTTATTAAGGATGCTCATCTCAGAACTCTGCATGGAGGAACGCAGCTCACCTTGGCCAGCTCAGGCGATCCTACTGGATCCTCGGAGGAAGAGCTCCAGTCAGCTCGTTCATCTTGAACTGCGTTGCCCGCGCTAGACAGCGCGGAATCAGAGCTCAACAGCTAATGGGTCAGCTCCCTATTGTCCGTCTCACTCCTAGCCGCGCGTTCCTCAACACTGGAGTTGATTATGCCGGACCAGTATCGCTTCGCTCATTGAAAGGACATGGTTGTAAATCATACAAAAGATGGCTCACAATCTTCGTTTGTATGGCTACGTCCGCGGTTCATCTCGAAGTCGTCTTCGACTACACTTCTGACGGCTTTATATCCGCGTATCGTCGTTTTGTTGCTCGGCGCGGGATTTGCAAGAACCTCTTCTTGGACTGCGGAAGAACTTTCTTGGGAGCCGATAAGGAGTTGAAAAGCTCTTCTCCATGGCGTCCAAGGAATCGGATCGTATGGCTCATCTCTTGCTCAACGACGGAACTCGGTGGTCGTTTAACCCTCCAGGTGCTCCGAAATTTGGAGGGAAGTGGGAAGCCGCGGTGAAGTCGGTGAAGTTTCATCTGAAGCGAACGATCGGCGACACTCTTTTGACTTTTGACTTTCAGCAGAAGGTCCAGTGCTTTTGGAAACGGTGATCCACTAGCTATCTTCAGCATCTACAGTCGATCTCGAAGTGGCACCACCCATCTCACGACATCAGGATCGGTTCCATAGTCCTTCTCACCGACGAGAGATTCCCACCAACGAAGTGGCCTCTCGCTCGAGTCATCGCTCTCTACCCTGGTAGAGGTGGACTCACCAGGGTGGTCACCATCAAGACATCCAGCTCTACGCTTCAGAGGCCCATCTCTAAACTGGCTCTATTGCCCATCTCGACCAACGATGTCTAAGGTTTTTTTTCGTCCAACGTTCTCATCTTTACGTCTGGAGTTATCTTCAACTTCATTCTCGACCAGACCTAGGCGAAGATTTAAGACCCTTGTTTTCGAACCTGGCCACTGAGTGGAAGCGGGTCTGCTGAGGTCTGCGGAATTTACGCCGCCCACGATTTTGGTTGTACTCGCACCTTGACCATCGCAGATGAACTCCAGTGGTGAAGTCACACCCTCAAGAGACTGTTGTTCTGAGCACGATTAATCTCTTTTTTTTTGTTACAGACCAGCGCAAAGAGGTGTCAGCGACTGCTGACGGCGGGGGCGAATGTTCGGTTTTCCACCAAATTATTTATTCCACATACACACTCACAGACACGCATGCACTCACACTAGCTTCACTCGCATGCACGCATGGCCTTCGCATAACTGACTTGCGCAACCGCCTGAAATGAGCAGTGGCCTCTCACCTCTGACACCTGAGGCGCCACTTGATGGAGAGGTGTCCAGTGAACGCCCCCATTCAAATTGGGGCACGTTTGGACCCTCGATGATCGGCACCTGCCACCTTGCGGTCCTTTAATCGGCCTCATTTGCATTTCGCTTATGGTACAGTGTACATTAGCTTTCTCCGAATTGCGAGAGCCACACAACTACTAAGCAGGAGCGATTGTGACACCTGGGACGTGCGTGTGTTCCTCAGGTGTATGTGTGTGTATGAGAGCGGTGCGATACGCGTCTCAGTATGGATGTAGCGAGCCGCTACATGACTCCCTGCTTTAGTAAAAAACGTAGTTTTTTCTGTAACAAAAAAAAAATTAAAAAGAACAAGACAAGGTCAAGCATGAGCTTAAAAAATGTTGTTGATGGAGGTGACTGCAGCACCCTAACTGCTGCCAGGCGTGGGCTGTTCTCCGAGTTGTTATTGTTCCCGAGTCCAAGTGTTGATTCGCAGAAAATACGCGTGAGATCCGCGAAGATGAGCGACAGGGCTTGTTGCACTAAATGATGAGATGAATCCGTGTGAATGCTCGTGTGTATGAAGGTAGATGTGTAAGTCTCAACGATGTATTTAGCGGAGATGAACTCAGTGAATCAGCCCGATGTTCTCAACGCTGCTATCGGAGTAATTTGGCATGAGGTTACTTTCTTCTCTCCCTCATGCGTGAATATCGCTGCGAACCTAACGGGTGAGGTTTCCATCCTCGTTAGCCCGAGTGGTCGAGATGCGATGGAGGTGCGATGAGACTGCGAGTGACGTTATCATCCTCGTTGGCCCGTGCCGCGCGTGCGGTGTCCATTGTCACTGTGGATGCCCCGTACCAGCGGAGTACTCGATGAATCCTGGTGGTAGAGGTGAATGCTGCCTGTGTGATGTGTGGACTATTTGTAGGAACGGAGTAGCAAAGTCGGAATGTTGACATCCGATGCACTCCCCGTTTGTATCGCGTATGTTGAACGGGAGGAATTCGACCGTTAAAATGGCGCGTTTCAGACAAGCACAAAACAATTGGAAGGAAATTATTACTAATGGAGATTGAATGCTACATTATTTACAACAGTGTTTGCCCTCTGAATAAAGTCGTTAGAAATGTTTATTGTAGCGGTAACACAGCACAACGTTCATTGGGTGCATCACAATGTATTAGCGGGTGCGAGAGAGACAACACTACGCTCGGTACATATGCACTGGGCCGCGGTAGTTAGCGAGGCGGGAATCACACACGCAGTAATAAACTGAACCGCATTGTCAGGCGACCGGTGTGTCTGATTTGCGTACGCACTGAAGCTGTGCGTGCGCAGCAAGTTGGAGAAGACGTCCGAGTATCGATTTTCGCAGGATGCCATTTTCGCACAGGAGAACGACCACGTAGAGAAAATTGAATGAAGTCTTTTTCTTCCAGAGAGTATCACTGCACTGAAATTTATGTACACTGACGAGGTGTTGCGGCACGGGGGTTTTTAGCGAACGCGTTTGGTGACCGAAATTATTTATTTAACGCGTTGAACAAAGCTAAACCCTTCCCGGCTAAAGGCACGCGCACTCGTTTCACTTGTTGCACTCGCGCTTCCCTTTGATGTTGAGTGAGAAACTGCCTCTCACACAGTTTCCCGGTATCGGAACCAATGTAGGATTTGAGGTGGTGGTAGATCGGGAAGGTAACGAATCAACTGCGCGAGGCAACAGTTGCAAACTAGTAATTAATTTATTATCGTGATATTAGTATGTACAGGATGAGTCGGTAGTATGAATGTATTAGGTGTACAAATTAATAAGGTGCTTTTTTTCATGAAAATCAGAGCTTATTATAAAACAACAAAAAGACATTTAACGGTTGAAATATTCCCGATTATTTTCGATGACTTTAATCCACCTCACTGGCAACTGACGAATTCCTTCGCGAAAGAAACTTGGCGGTTTTGACTCAATAAATTCATCGATGCTTTTTCGGACCTTGTCAATTGTTTTGAAGTGCTCATTAGCTAGGTGGTGTTGAAGAGACCGAAATAGGTGGTAGTCGTATGGGGCGAGATCAGGCGAGTAAGCCGCGTGAGGGAGAACCTCCCATCCTAATTTGCAGATAATATCCTTAGTCGCTTCGGCGACATGCGGTCGAGCGTTGTCATGTTGGAAAATCACTTGTCTAGTTCCGCTGCCAGTATATGGCCTCTTTTGCTCCAATGCATTATTCAAATGAATAAGCTGTTGTTGATAAACCTTNGTGGTAGTCGTATGGGGCGAGATCAGGCGAGTAAGCCGCGTGAGGGAGAACCTCCCATCCTAATTTGCAGATAATATCCTTAGTCGCTTCGGCGACATGCGGTCGAGCGTTGTCATGTTGGAAAATCACTTGTCTAGTTCCGCTGCCAGTATATGGCCTCTTTTGCTCCAATGCATTATTCAAATGAATAAGCTGTTGTTGATAAACCTTTACAGTAACAATTTGGCCAGGTTTAAGTAGCTCATAATATATCACACCCTTTATATCCCACCAGATACTCAGCATCACTTTTCCGGCATAGACATTGGGTTTCGGAGTCGACGTCGATGGTTCGCCGGGATTCACCCACGATTTTTTGCGTTTAGGGTTGTCGTATAAGACCCACTTTTCATCGCCCGTAATGATTTTGTATAAGAAACCTTTCCTTTTGAATCCAGTGAACAGAGATAGCGCCGTCTCCAGTCATCGCTCCATATTTTCGAGGCTCAGATCATGAGGAACCCATCTACTCTCCTTTTGAATTTTGCCAAGTTGATGTAGGCAATGACAAATGTATTGTTGAGTCACTCCGAGTTGTAGTGCAAGCTCCGTTTGGCTTTGAGCAGAATTTTCAGCCAAGAGTTATTCGAGTTCTGCATCGCCCAATTTTTGCGGTTGAAGCGGCTGTTCTCGATCCGAAAGATCGAAATATCCATCTCTAAATCTCTGGTACCACTTTTTGCACATTTTATGTGTTACAGCGTTTTTTCCAAGAGCACTACAAATCATTTGAGCAGCCTGGGCAGCATTTTTCTTTAATTGAGATGCAAAAAGAATGCAGTGCCTCAAATGTTGCTTATCGACAGACATCGTGTTTACTACTATTTTTTAAGGTCATATAAGAAGTATTTACTGCTTCGGTAACTGAATACTACCAACATACAAAATATTGAAATATTAAGTTTTTGAACGTTATTATAAACCGCAAATTATAGGGGCACCTTATTAATTTGTACACCCAATATATACAGGTAAGGTGGAGATGTCCACCGAGTGGCGAGAGCTACACGACTACTAAGCGGGAGCGATTGCGACACCTGGGACGTGCGTGTGTTCCTCAGGTGTGTGTATGAGAGTGGTGCGATACGCGTCTCAGTGTGAATGTAGCGAGCCGCTACACCCCCCCAGCCAGGAATCGAACCTGGGTCTCCCGCATGCCAATCCCACACTCTAACCACACAGCCGCCGCCGTTAGTTACGGTCTACTATAATTTTTTATTTTAAACACGTTGACTGACAAGGTCAAAATTTTTCGAATTTTTGAAAAAAAAATATATACGGTATTTTATATCCATGTGCTGAATGGTTGAAGGCATCCTCAGCCAAATTCGAGATCGTCAGGGTTGGAACCTCACTAGTTTACGGAGCATAACCGATATATTTGCACTAAGTGTTTCAGGGATCATCCATCCATATTTAGGTTGTCAGGACTCTTGTAGATCTCCAGGCCCTTCCGATATTTCCTTCGGAAATGTTCCGGCTGACCGTATTCGGAGCAGGGGCGTTCCGTACTACTTCGATCAAATCGAAAGACTTTTTTTTCAATCTTCAAGAAAAATTAAATATGTTGGCGATTTATCCCATGCATGCCTTCGATGATTATTTTTAAAAAATATGTTTTTCGAGTATTGAAATGAGCAAAATAATAATTTAATTTTTAAGGAATGTAGCCTCTCTAAACTATACATATTTCTTACTATAAGAATGGTGGGTGCGTGTGGTCTGTATGCAATTGTTTATGCTACAGTCGACGTCACCGAATACCATAGAGAAGAAACACATGGTACTTGAGGTCTCTACGAAGGTCTGTATTGTCGAAGGTTAGTCTACTCCCGAAAAGCGTGAAGAGAAGACAACTAAAATAAATGCTCAACTCCAACGCAATCTCGGTCTTTGGTGTCACAGTTATTTTTTCTTTTTCCCTGATCCCATAATTTCCAATATCGAGTTATGCGGAATTAAAATTTCAAGTTGGGCCGGGTGAGTTATTTTTTTAAAATTATAACTCGATAAATGTGAATTTTATCAAAGTTCAAGAAATGTTTTTATTGAAAACGGGTGTAAATTGCGGCGAAAAAAATCCAGACTCGAAAAAATTGAATTTACAATGAATTAATCAATAAACAAATTACGAAGTTAACAACAAATCATGAGAGCATGTTGTGAAAAAAACGAAAAAATATATGTTATAGAGTAGGTATCGAAGAATTGCCGATACATTTGGCGTTCACTAATCTCCCGTAGTTCTGGAGATATTGAGTTTTTTATGAAACTGCGCAAATTTCACACCGGAACCCGTTAATTTCATTCTTATGTGCCGATTACTAATACCCATAGTCTTCAGTGTATAACTTTGTCTCTTGACGATGAATTTCAGATCCACAACGTCGTGTAGTATCAAACCAATAGTGAGATATCCATGTCTGAGGCATGTAACATTGTATATTTATCAATGTTCCCCCAGAATTTGTTAATAAATTAATCTCATTTTTTTAAGATAATGTATTATCATTTGAATTTGACTCACAATTGAATTCAATCGAGAACCTAAACTAGGCATCGGTGATGGTACCAAGTCCACTAACCGCAGCTCGCTAACAGCTCCGCTGTAGTCAGCCGAGCCTCATAAAAAACTCAATATCTCGGGAACTACTGGAGATTAGAGAACTCTAATTGTAACGGCAATTCTTCCATACTTACTCTATAACATATTTTTTTTCGAATTTCTCGCAGCATGCCTTCATGATGTTGTTATCTTTTTAATTTTTTTATTGATTAATTCATTGTAAATTCAACTTTTTCGAGATGGGACTTTTTCTCCCGAAACTTACACATGTTTTGAATAAAAAAGTTTTGTTTGGTGAATGACTAGGTTTAGGATGGATGTGGGATGAAAATGTGGAGGGAGATGTTGGGAAATTCACTAATGAGCCGGATTTAAAAATCACACTTTATTTGTGGGATCGAACCACTTTAGTCAAAAAATTATGTACACTCTTTGGTAATATATGTAATTTCACTGGTGATAGTCTAATTTCACTGATGATTGTCTTTGCAAGTTAATTTGGTGAGTCACTGAATTTAAACTGACTTTAATCAACAGAGGTGATGTACTGAATAATGGTATTAAATTTTGAATACTATTTGACGGAATCGACTATGTCATTATCGTGACGATACTGAAACACAACTGAACTGGGTGACTCTTCCGAGTGCCGCGCTGACCTATGTCCGTTGAACTCAGGGTTGCTATAACATTGTTGAAATAACCGTTGGCATCTCCCCTAGATGAAAAATTGACCTAGAATCACTTGAATAATGTCATGAGACCTCCTTCCTCTCCCTCCTTCTTATTAAACAACATACACAACACGTTCAACAATAATATATACAACTCTGTGATGAAGACTGTGCTCTGAGTTAAACCCAGGAACACTATAACATGGTTGAAATGACCTGTGGCATCCTCCCTACATGAAAAATTAACCTAAAATCACTTGAATAATTTCATAAGACCCTCTTTCTCTCCCTCTCTTGCATTTAACCATGTTATTAACTTGTTTAACTATAAAATATACATCTCTGGGATCAAGACTGTCCCTGACGGACCAACCCGAGGGCGGAACTAGAGAGAACCTAGACTCGGTTTTTCCCGTAAACCTACAGTATGTCTCGTGATTTACTAGAGTGGAATGATCTCGTAACCTAGAGTTTTTCTATGTTTTCTCTGAGGTCTTGGGGACCAAACCGAGAGTTATTTTTCAACTTTGGGGATTATTCTATGTTCTCTCTGAGGTATTGGGGGAAAAACCGAGAGTTATTTTTTAACTTTAGGGATGAGTCTATGTTTTCTCTGAGGTTTTGGGGACAAAACCGAGAGTTATTTTTTAACTTTAGGGATGAGTCTAGGTTTTCCCTGAGGTTTGGGGCAAAACCGAGAGTTATTTTTTCACTTCAGGGATGAGTCTATGTTTTGTTTAGGGTCTTGCGGACGAAACCGAGAGTTATTTTTCAGCTTGGGGGCAAAACCGAGAGTTATTTTTCAACTTTAGGGATTATTCTATGTTTTCTCTGAGGTCTTGGGGACAAAACCGAGTTATTTTTCAACTTTAGGGATGACTCTAGGCTTTATTCAGGGTCTTCGGGGCAAAACCGAGAGTTATTAGTTGTACAAATTAATAAGGTGCCCCTATATTTCGCGGTTTATAATTGCGTTCAAAAACTTAATATTTCAATATTTTGTATGTTGGTAGTATTCAGTTACCGAAGCAGTGAATACTTCTTACATAACCTTAAAAAATAGTATTAAACACGATGTCCGTCGATAAGCAACATTTGAGGCACTGCATTCTTTTTGCATTTCAATTAAAGAAAAATGCTTCCGAGGCTAGTCAAATGATTTGTAGTGCTCTTGGAAAAAACGCTGCAACACATAAAACGTGTAAAAAGTCGTACCAAAGATTTAGAGACGGAGATATCGATCTTTCGGATCGAGAACGGCCGGGTCAACCGCAAAAATTCGGCGATGAAGAACTCGAACAACTCTTGGCTGAAAATTCTGCTCAAAGCTAAACGGAGCTTGCACTACAACTCGGAGTGACGCAACAATGCATTTGTCATCGTCTACATCAACTTGGCAAAATTCAAAAGGAGGGTAGATGGGTTCCTCATGATTTGAGCCATGAAAATAAGTAGCGACGACTGGAGACGGTGCTATCTCTATTCACTCGATTTAAAAGAAAAGATTTCTTATACAAAATCATTACGGGCGATGAAAAGTGGGTATTATACGACAACCCTAAACGCGAAAAATCGCGGGTGAATCCCGGCGAACCATCGACGTCGACTCCAAAACCCAATGTCTATGCGAGAAAAGTGATCTCGCCCCATCCGACTACCACCTATTTCGGTCTCTTCAACACCACCTAGCTGATGAGTTTTTCAAAACAATCGACGAGGTCCGAAAGAGCATCGATGAATTTATTGAGTCAAACCCGCCAAGTTTCTTTCGCGAAGGACTTCGTCAGTTGCCAGTGAGGTGGAGTAAAGTCATCGAAAATAATGGGTAATATTTCGACCGTTAATTTTTTTTTTGTTTTTTTATAATAAACTCTGATTTTCATGAAAAAAAGTACCTTATTAATTTGTACACCTAATATTTTTCAACTTTAGGGATGGGTCTAGGCTTTCTTTAGGGTCTTGGGGGCAAAACCGACAGTTATTTTTCAACTTTAGGAATGACTCTAGGCTTTATTCAGGGTCTTGGGGGCAAAACCGAGTTATTTTTCACCTTTAGGGATTATCAAGTATCGCGCTAGTGATACGTGCCAAGACGTATGTGTGAAATGGCCACTACCGCTATACTTACTCCGAAGCGCCTTCCCCCTCCCTCATATTTCGATTTTTCTGTGTATAAGGATGCTAGTGCGACGAATTCTATCAAAGCACGTTTATTCTGGTTTGTTTTGTTTTGGTTTGGAGTCGATTTCGATGTATCGATCTTTCATTCATTTCGATGTTTACCTTCTCCTTTTGACTTATTTTGTTTGGATACCGATCTCTATGTCTCCATATTTCAGTATATCGATACTGGGGGACCGACAGAGGTCGCTGAGCTGTGTAGTTCGTTTTTTGCAACACTCGAAGTTTTTTCACGGTTTTTTGAGTTTTTTTTCATAGTTATCCGTGTAAAAGTATTAGAAACTGCCCATTTGTGTGCCCACTCCTGATCGTGATAATTACCCTCCTTATTTGTGACTCTCATGCTCTGAAATCGTTAGTGTATCATCAATATTGGCCTGTTTGAGGTTGGAAAGTTTTTTCGAGATCATTTGACTTGTTGATATCGTACCGGCTAGTGTTACACTTTGTGGTGCAGATATCGTACTTTGAAGTGCCTTTGGCCTCAGATTATGGATGGGGGTGACCTCTCTGCTCACTCCTCAAAACCACTCTTGCAACCTGCCAGATTACCGACACTAAAATAGTTCTTGAGGAATAGAGGTGTGTTGGCGAGCCATTCAACGAGGCAATTCTGCTCGTCACCTACTACCAAGAGACCGACCTCACCCATTGAGGATCTAGATGGGCTGGGGAACCCTCTGAAGAGATTTACAGGAGAACCCACCCCCAGCTTGGCTCTCATCGGGCTTGAATGCACAGAACCCAGTGATCACTCCAGCACTGAAACTTTCCCAAATACAACTGTTATTCAAGCCGAGTAAATATCCGACATGGCAGGCCCACTACCAGCTCTCGATGATCCTAGTATAAATCCTCAACTCAGACAGTTTCTTCTTCTAATGCTACAAGAAAACAGAGCCTCTTCGAGCAAAATTTTTGAAAAACAGAGCGAGACTGCGGAGCGTCTCTCGCTTTTGGAAGCACATGTGATGAAAAATAATACCAAACAGTCGATGGCCATTCAAGAAGTCAAAACGAGGATGGATTCTGTAGAAGCTGATCTTGCTGAAGCCAAGGCCTCACTAGAAAACAAAATCACCCAATTTACGACTGCTCCCTGCTCCTGCTCTGGGACTCATCCGAGTAATGAAGCTATCAAAAACCTTGCTGACAAGCTTGAGGAACGAGACAAAGAAAATCGTAAAAATAACATTATTATAAGGGGCTTGCCACTCCCCAAAAACAGTCTGAAAGTGGGCATCACACAGTTCCTACTGGAGCACTTCCAGTATCAAGGTCTCATTCTCAACATCAAGCCTCTCAGTAAAGAAATAAATAATACCATAAGCATGGCCTCTGTCACGTTGGATTCATGGGACTCAAAGCAAGATATCTTACGTCGTAAAAGAGTGCTCTCCAACCAAAACACTCTTAACAAATCCGTCTATATCCAAGCGGATCGCACGGAAAGGGAGAGAACACGTATGTCAAATCTGAGGAAGTTTGCTCGTGATCTGCAGCCGAATGGTAAGGGTGTTCATTACAGCTACGATAGAGTAACTGTTAATAAGACTCGATACAAATGGGACATGAACTTGGACAAAGTAATACCCTCTCCACGTGGCCCCAAAATGGCTCGCCCCCGCTTATCACATGTTGCTGATCAGACCCGCTCAGCACAAAAAAACTAGGTGTGACTCGGATCTCCTTCTGGAACTGTTCAGGATTTTTCAGGTAGGAGACCCGAGAATTTGGCATGTTATGAGATGTTATTTGCGTCACGGAAAACTGGAGACTTGATGAGAATCCAGGCTCCCTGCTTTTCTGAATGACTATAATCCATCTTGGTTTCGTGCCAAGCATGAAATACCTGGCTCTAGAGGGAGGGGAGGTGGTGGTCTCCTCACTCTCGTTAAAAAAGGCTTGAACTTTGAAGTGCCAAGTATCTGTGACGAGTGGTGTTTTATGAAAGTGGACCTGAATGACTGCACTTTATTTATCTGTTCTGTGTATTTTAATCCGAAAATGAATATCTCGGTTGCTCTGGAGTCTCTCCAAGCTGAGATTACGAACATTTGTGACTCGTACAGTGACCCCATGATCATTGCGAGGGAGGTGGACTTCAACTGCCGCATAAAAAACTGGGGGATTGTGACCCTAACCTAGTCGATGACTCCATCCTGTTCCCAACGTGCTGCTCTCTCGACTCTGAGAGACCTCCTGCAAAGAGCATGGACTTGTTGGACTTCATGGCGGACAATGGCCTCATAGTGCTAAATGGCAGGGTTTCTAGAGACTACCCGGGGCAATTCACCGTTATTGATCATCAAGGGAACAGCACCATAGATTTCATTTTTGTAACAATGAACTGTATCTCATTCATTTCGGATTTTGTTGTTGACACTTCGATATCTTCCTCGGGGCACTTCCCTGTGAACCTGACCCTAGCTGATCCTGCTTCTCCCCAGGTAGATGGACAACCCTCCAATCAACCTTCAGAGCAATACTCTCGTCTTGTCTGGAATTGCAGAGACGAAGAAGTTTTCACTAGATACCTTGAAGAAATTGATTATTCTTTCTCTCCCTCTGTTGAGATTGAAGTAGCATACGATTTTTTGTGTAACTCTATCTGGGAGGAAGCTGGATCGGCCGGTATGGTGATACTTCCAAAGAAAGCCACTGGATCTCCAAATAGAATAGCTAAAAAATCCTGGTTTGATGATATTTGCAAAGCCAAGAAAAGAGGGAAAGAAAATGCCTTAGAAATTGCAAAAAAAATTGAGTTCTGTGAGCCTCATGTGAGTATCTGTATCGAATGTAAAAACTCGTATAACCAGACAAAAAATGAGAAGAAGAAATGTTTTGAACTAGAGATTAAAGAAAAATTAGCCAACATCAGAAATGCAGCGAATTTCTGGACGGCTATCCGAAGCCTCAGGATCACCTGCTATATCCGGGGTTTACCAGTTGAAGTATGGAACGAATTTTATAGACATATATACCCTCCTAGGGACTTTTGCGATCTTAGGGTGCTAAGAGTGAATAATCCGTGGTTAGACTGCCCGATTTCTTTAGACGAATTAGATGAGGCTTCTGCAGGCTGTAAACACGGCAAAGCCCCTGGCTTCCAAATGATTCCACATGATTCCAAACGATTTTATCAGGGAGATGCCACGGGGTTGGAGGGAGTTCACTTTGGGCCTGTTCAACAAAATTCTGAGTGAGGAAACTGTTCCAGGCTCCTGGACAAACGTAATTCTATCAATGATTCATAAAAAGGATGATAAGAGCGATCCCTCCAACTACCGAGGCATTGCCCTGGTAATCTGCTTCACCAAACTTTTCACCAGTATCTTATGTCGTCGTACCGATAACTGGGCGGAAAGCCAAGCTGGCTTCAGAAGAGAACGATCCTGTCTTGACAATATTTTTGCTGCCAATGTGGCTATTCAGATGCAGTTGAGATTGGGAGAACGCTTGGTGTACAGCTTGTTTGTTGACTTTCGTAGGGCTTTTGATTCTGTCTCTCATGCTCTGCTGTGGAATAAACTGCACAGTCTGGGTGTGAGTGGCAGATTCATTAGAACTATCAAAAGCTTATACGACAGGGCCTCATTGCGGGTGAGATCGGGGGGTTGTTTATCTGATGCTTTTGAAATCACGGAGGGGGTCCTGCAGGGGGAGATGTTGAGCCCTCTGCTCTTCATTCTCTTCCTGCATGACATTGAACAAGCCTTCCGAGTTGAAGGCCTATATGGTCCCAGTATTAATGGAGACACGGATGTTTTATTATTAATGTGGGAATTGTGACGAAAAATATAACTGGTTAATCCAGTTTTTTAGTTTATTTGATGACATTGAGATTCCTTTTTTGAGCTCTCTGAAGAGCTCGCCTTCCCCAGAAACGTGGAGACTATTGGAGCCCACCCTCCTTCGATCCCTCGAAGAACATCTAACTCGACAGGATATTTTAGCAGCGGAGCAATCGAATTTCTTACAAATTAAACTACCCTCAAGACCCTCAGGACCCTCACTAGCCCCGGCAAAGTACTTCTTAGAACGATCCCCGATTTCTTATAAGAGAATCAAAGCTCAAGTCAGGCTAGCTAACAAATTTTCTTGCTCCTTGCTTGTTAATGGTAAATTTCATAAGCTTGATCCAAAGTTATCGTGTCCACTGTGTAATTTAAATGATCTCGAGACTATCGAGCACGTGATCCTGAGATGCCCAATGTACAATGCGCCCAGAACACAACTTCTCTCATGTTATTTTGTGAATGGATGGACGAATAAAAATTTAGCGCTATTCATTGATTGTGAAACTTCAGAAAGTACTAAGGCCCTATATATTTTTATTTGTAAAGCAATGAGCACAAGGGAAGAAGTACTAAATCTGTGTTGGAACTAAATTTGTGACTCCTTCGCGTACACTTCATTTTATACTCTACTTTCCCCTTCTGCTCGAAACACCGTGTGAAATGGACTGGGCTGATATGTGTTATTGCGATCTTTTATGTGTAATGAATTAGCTCGTATGCTTATCTTCATATTTTTATTTTACGTTTGATTACTGTTTTATATGTATATTAATGTAAACCTCTGTCCCCCTCTTGCTATGAGAGAAGTCTCGGAAGTAATAAACTAAACTAAACTAAACTAAAACTATATCGATATCTCGATAGTGAATAAATCGAGTACTCTACACCACTGAGGGTTACGGTTATTAGGTTATCATTGGGGTAAAATGGGTGTTTCCTGTACTCCTACGATTTCATGGGGGCAAAATGGGTATTCTGTTTAACGTACCTTTTCCGATTTCGTAGGACTCAAATGGGTTTATCGTCAACTCATACGATTTCATTGGGCCAAAATGGGTATTCTGTGTACTTTTACGATTTCATGGCGGCAAAATGGGTTTTTCGTGAACTCATACGATTTCTTAGGGGTACAATGGGTTTTTCGTGAACTCAAATGATTTCATCGGGGGAAAATGGGCTTTTCGTGAACTCATACGATTTCATTGAGGCAAAATGGGTTTTTCCTGTATTCCTACGATTTCATCGGGGCAAAATGGGTATTCTGTGACCTTGTACGATTTCGTAGGGGCAAAATGGGTACGGGCAATTGGGTTTTTCGTGAACTTCTACGATTTCATGGGGGCAAAATGGGTATTCTGTGACCTTTTACGATTTTGTAGGGGCAAACTGGGTTTTTCGTGAACTCATACTATTTCATGGGGGCAAAATGGGTATTCTGTGACCTTTTACGATTTTGTAGGGGCAAAATGGGTTTTTCGTGAACTCCTACGATTTCATTGGGGCAAAATGGGTATTCTGTGAACTTTTACAACTTCATGGTGACAAAATAGGTTTTCGTGAACTCATACGATTTCATTGAGGCAAAATGGGTTTTCCGTGTACTTCTACGATTTCATGAGGGTAAAATCAAGTATCGCCGTAGAGAGACGTGCCAAGGACGTATGTGTGTACTGCCAGCTACCGCTATACTTATTCCCAAGCTCCTTCTCCCTCTCCTAATACTCCCCGTTCCCAACAATAACAGATAGAGGTGCGCCAGATTTGACCAAAACAAGTCATGCGCTTCGTTTGTTTTGGTTCTCGATTCTCGATTATTTTCTCCCTACCTCGATGTTTACATCCAGAATCGATATCTAGCTATCGATGAGGAGGGGGAAATGGAAAATGGCAGCCTGTCGTTATGATTTACGAGCTGTCGACGCCATGAGGCGTCATTTACCCGGTGTTAATTGCTCTTTCAACGCCGTCTTAATAAACAAAACTGATTTCCTACCCTTCGAATATTTTTTTCGAATTTTTTCAATCAAATTGATATTTCTACGTCGTTACCAACCAAAAATAATGAATGAAAGATTAGTAAGAAAAATGATACTCGCTATAGAAGTTTATCGCGATTTAAAAAAACTGATTGGATCCAAGTCGATGATACCGTAATTAAATCAACAAGGTGGCCAAGGAATTCCAAGAATATATGCATGATTTTTTACAAGTTAATTGAAAAATGAAAAATGAAAATAACGAGAGATATATAAATGAATTTACTGTAAGAAAAAATGCAAAGATTATTTCAATGGATAAATCACAAAAAGAAAGGAAATCTCACAAAAAACACCAAAAAGAGTTTCCGTGGAAAAAGACTGTGCCAAGTCCGTATGATTGTTCGTTCACAAAAATTTAAGAAATCACGAATAAGAAAGCCAAGTCGATATTCGTTCATGTATCACTACAACATACGGTGATGTTGAATCAAAAGAAAAAAAGCGGCAACTACAATTTATCTGGTGACGGTACTTAGCGTGTCCGTCTTTAAGTATAATACTAATTGCCATTCGTTAAAGCACTGGTCAACACAGGAAGAACTATGGAAATGGCAAAGAGTTCTAAGTTTTATGGGGAATTTTACACAAGATTAAGTGTCGAAACTCATGATTTACTCGCACTGAAGAGAATGCTATATGATTGGGAATGGGGAAGAAATAAATGGAGATTAGACTCTAAACCAATTTGATTTACATTATCATTACATCGTATATTCTTTAAGAAACTATATGAACGCCGCATAGTTTAAACAAAGTATATGTATATTTCGTGACTCCATACAAAAATGATAATAATGCTGGACTGAATAAGAGGAATGAATGTCTACTCTCGTATACATCTTCCAGAGGAAGGTCATTGTCACTAAAGAAAGAAGATTCAACTAAGGCAATGTAGTGGAGAATACTCAAATTTATTGAAGGTAAAATTAGGGAAAATATATAGAAAATCATTGTTTAGAAACGCCCAAGTACGTTCACCACATAAATTGCGGTTGCCGCTTTTTTTTTCTTCTGATTCACAATCACCGTATGTTGTTGTAATACATGAACAAATATCGACTTGGCTTTTTATTCGTAATTTCTTAAATTGTTGTGAACGAACAATAATATGGACTTGGCACAATCTTTTTCTACCAAAACTCTTTTTGGTGTTTTTTGTAAGTTCTATGTTTTCTGTGAGGTCTTGCGGACAAAACCGAGAGTTATTTTTTAAATTTAGGGATGGGTTTGGGCTTTCGTTAGGGTCTTGGGGGCAAATCCGGGAGTTATTTATCAACTTTAGGGATGAGTCTAGGCTTTGTTCAGAATTTTGGAGACAAAACCGAGAGTTGTTTTTCAACTTTAGGGATGAGTCTAGGCTTTGTTCAGAATTTTGGAGACAAAACCGAGAGTTGTTTTTCAACTTTAGGGATGAGTCTAGGCTTTGTTCAGAATTTTGGAGACAAAACCGAGAGTTGTTTTTCAACTTTAGGGATGAGTCTAGGCTTTCTTTAGGGTCTTAGGGGCAAAACCGAGAGTTATTTTTCAACTTTAGGGATGACTCTAGGCTTTCTTTAGGGTCTCGGGGGCGAAACCGTGCGTTTTTTTTTTTCAACTTAAGGGTGGGTCTATGTTTTCTTTGGGATTTTAGAGACAAAACCGAGAGTTGTTTTTCAACTTCAGGGATGATTCTGTTTTCTCTGGGGTCTTGGAGGCAAAAAGGAGAGTTATTCTTGAGTTTAGAGATGATTCTAGACTTTTTTTTTAGAGAGAAAACCTACAGTGATGTTTCGATACTAGGATTAACTCTAAGCCTTTTCTAGGGTGTTACAAATCACCTTACTGTGATTTTCATACTTTAAGGTTCGTTATCCTTTCTCAGGTTCAAGGAAAAACCCTAAATAAATTTTTTGATTCTAGAGATAAGTATATGATTTTGACTGCTATCTCGCGGAAACACTTTGAGTTTTTTTGACACTCACTGCGTGAAGCAACGTTTCACCCTGCTCACGCACTGGGAATAAAAAAAAATCGTTCCACAGATGGCCAGAAACAACTTTTCTGCTTCCGGTATTGCAAAACTAGTCGTCGGCTCGTTCTGCACACTCACAGTCGCCAGAAAAGTTGTTTATGACCTAGTGTTGAAATGTACTATTTCGTTTCTACGGTCAAGTATAAACTTCCTAAACGGTCTCCGAAATATAAACCTAAATAACTTTTAGACTGAAGTTGACGCGGATCTTTTTCTGGGGTCTCAGAGGTCTTGCGCGTAGTGGACCTGGTGATGCCCAGGTAAGGACTAATCTCAACAAATGAAAATTCAATCGCCATACTTCGTCAATAGAAAATTTCCGAGAAAATCACTGTAATAGAAATGAATTCGTCCCAGAATATCACAAAAACATTGTAGTATGATGTCTTTTATATCATTTCATTAATTGCAAAGTAAATATTGACTTTGACGTTCACATTGAACCAATTGCCAGCTACGGATGATAGATTATGCCACAATACAAAGTCTCATGGAACTCAGATGTTTGTTTGTTGATCGAGCACAGCTCCATTTGTCCAACTTAACGAGCTCATTCGTAACGGAATAAGTGAATATTTGACTGTCAAGCGATACATATCAATTAATGAACGGAAATTTTGATCGTCAATTTATGAGGTCTAAGAAACGGAGATAAATCGCTGACAATTAAGATGGAAAGGAGCTGTGTGCAAAAGAAGCTGAATTCTGATCGTCTACGTCTTAAAGGTAATATACGCCCCAAAAGACCCCCAAAGACAAACAAAAAGGCCAAGTCAACTATACCTGCAAAAGATCCCATTCATAAAGAGCCAGCCAAGGAGAGTGAGCAAGAGGCGACCAGTGGGCATAACAAGAACGATGAGCAAGGCGCGAACGTCGAGCCCGATGGAATAGAATCGTCCTAATGGCGGCAACCCTGAAGATATGAGAAAGAGTCGCAATTTTATGTCGTTAATGGCTCATCTAAATGAGTACTGTAAAACTTGATGAATAAAGATTTATCAGCATTGTTGTTAAGCATTATGTCAAAATTTTAGTTTTTAAAAAAATGCGTATCAATAGTTTCTTGAGATAAGTACTTTCTTATTTCATATTTTCGCGTACGATGCAGCGAAGTGTCGAAATTTTTTATCTTCACCCCCTAAGCCCCGAGAACGTAGTACGGATGTACGGTAACTGTAAAAATATCATATTCTATTATACAGACGTAGAAGGCTGCGATTTGTAATGCTTCCCGCAAAACTAGTGTGATTACACTCGACATTAACTGCCCGAGTAGAAATTCTGTTCAGGTCTCGATCAGAAACTGATCAAGTCCGATCCGAAATTCTGATCGGGCATGTTACGCCTCTGCCTTATGTTTTTCCACTAGGGTTTCTCCGCTTTCCATCATTAGGTATTAATTAAATTTAATTTTTTGAGAGAAAAAATTCGTAACTTCCTAGCCGGGAATCGAACCCGGGACCTCCCAATGTCGCGTCGGGTGCTCTTACCATCTCAGCTACCAGGACACTTACGAATTTCACTCTCAAATTGACTCATACCCGAGTGGAAATTCTGTTCACGTCTCGATCAGAAACTGCTTAAGTCCGATCCGAAATTCTGATCAGGCATGCTATGCCTCTGCCTTATGTTTTTCCACTAACTCTCGGTTTTGCCCCCGAGACCTGAAAAAAAACATAGACTCATCCCTACAATTAAAAAATAACTTTCGGTTTTGCCCCAGGACCCTCAAGAAAGCTCAGAGTCATCCCTAAAGTTAAATGAACGGTGCGTAGTTGGTCGCTCGCTTTCGAGCGTGGATGCGCTAGGAGGGGGTCGGTTAAAGCGGGTGTGACCCTTCGCGGGTCGAACTAATAACTTTCCGATTTCCATCTCCCCATATCTATTAAAAATTAAGGGGTCTAAATAAGCTAGAAATTTCCAAATAAAAAAAAAATAATTTTTTGATATTCAAAAAAATTTATTTTGGAAATAATTCAACAATTTCTGAGACAATTTTGCCGAGACTTCATTCGGTTCTGAGATATACGGAGACGCATCGATCGCAAGAACAAAAATCAAATCTCATCGTTTCCCCAGAAAAATCGTCAAATTTGTAAAAAGACATCATTTTTTTACATTTTTTCAATGTTTTTTGGGAATAACTCAAAAACTGCTGAGACGATCACGTTCAGAATTTAATCAGGTCTAAGTTTGGTATATGCGGATCCATTGAAAAACAAAAAACGAAAACCAGACCATTTGTTTAAGAGAAAACGTTGGGCAAAATTTTGTTCACATACGCACACACACACATATACACACACACACAGTCATGGAACGTTTCTAGGGATCATGAAACGTGGAGATCAGGTGAAATTTCCACTTTCGATTTGCGGACCCATTACAATAACTTCCCTCTAAGATCGAGAAGTTGAAAATAACTCGTGGTTTTGCCTCCAAAATCCTAGAGAAAACATAGACTCATCCCTAAAGTAAAAAAATTAGGTAAAAGATACCGAGACATGACTTCGAATGAATTTACGTTTAATAAATTTAATTGGATTTATCTATTGAATATAATAATGGGAAACCTTATTTAAAGTGTCGCTCTCAGAATGTACTATGGGTGTTACATTATTTTAAAATTAAAAATTCGAAAAATTTATTTTAATTTAGTAAGATTAAAAATTGCAAAATATTGTCTGTTTATTCTATGGGTAGTCTACAGTGAGGTCTGCGTAACATTTCTTACTTTTTTAATTTAAATTTCAACCTCTATGAAACACTCAAATGTATATTTTGATGCTCATAAGATGTACAGGGCATACCCCTATCCTACGCCTTCCCTCGTGAGGCAAATTGAATCAAATTCAGAATTAAACTGAGATATTCTCATGAAATTAAATCTAAGTCCAGTGTCTTATGCTAAGGCAGTATTAAATCTTGCCTTACCAGCACTTGGCGTTACCTACGGCTCACGACGGGGTCGCGGCTGGATTTGAACCCCATAATGTCCGACTTTATTGGTAGGCCATCTTCTAAATACATCGCTAATCTGGGAGCGAGGTTACTACATCAGAATCCAACACAGTAAGCGCCATAGTTCATAAAATTGTATTGAATTTACTGTTTTTAAAAAAGTGGATCTTTAATACCTATTACCAAAAATAACTTTCAGTTTTGTCTCGAAAACGCTAAAGAAAACACAGACTCATCCCTAAAGTTGAAAAATAACTCTCGGTTTTGTCCCCAAAACCCTAAAGATAGCCTTGGCTCATCCCTCAAATTGAAAAAGAACTCTCGGTTTTGTTCCCAAAACTCTGAAGAAAGCCTAGACCTATCCCTAAAGTTAAAAAGTAACTCTCGGTTTCGTCCCCAAGACCCTAAAGAAGACATAGAGTCATCCCTCAAGTTAAAAAATAACTCTCGGTTTTGTCCAAGACCTCAGAGGAAACCTACAATCATCCCTAAAGTTAAAAAAGAACTCTCGGTTTTGCCCCCAAGACCTCAGAGAAAACAGAAAAACTCTAGGTTACGAGCTCATTCCAATTCTAGTAAATCCCGAGAAATACTCTAGGTTTACGGTAAAAACTGAGAATCCCAACTCTCGGGTTGGTCCGTCAGGGGTGTCCAGGGTTGAAATGACCGTTGGCATCGCCCCGGGATGAGATATTGTAATGATTTTTCCGTAGTCTCAACAAATACTCAATAAACCCTAACCCAAAATTCTCGATTATCCTAACACGGCTAAATCATTACCTTCGGTCTCGCGATCAACCAAACCCGAAACACCAAAACTCAACAACAAAACAGAACTCCGGGAATGGTCAGCAGCTCATCCAAATCTTGCTTCGTGTATTTAGGGCGCCAGCCGATTTTTAGCAACGCGGAATCGACGAACCGTAACCCATTGCCTTAAACTAAATACTAACCATCCCCGGAATTCGAAAAGAGACACAACAAAACCCAGAAGCTAAAACTCAGGGATTGCAACCACGAGAGTACGGGATTTACTCGGCTGCTCAGTGTGCGGGTCGTGGAGAGAGGGGTGGATTCGTGGACAGGAAAACCAATAAACAAAAACCAATCCTTCATCAAGAGCTCAAAATCCAGTATCTTAATTCTAGATAGATCGGGGGTAGGTAAAATCCAATGATAAAACGTAATTATACTGACATGTTCCGCTATTGCCAATATTTTACACAATTTTCGATTTTGCAACTACAAATTTTATACAAATTTTGACTCGACATAATTTCAAATAGGGGATGAACAATCCCACGGACGCGAAAAAATAATAAACTAATTTTATTGTAGAAAAAGAAATGATCCCAACTAAAAGTTAGCAGGGAGATAGGCAAAGGTATTATCCACGCGGTTCGCATGAATCTGAGAGAGAAAGGACGCGTGGATATAGCTGGGGAGCGAGAGAGAGCGAGCGAGGTAGCTACACGAATGTGAGAGGGAGCTACGGAAAATGTATGACATTTTCCCTAATTTCTCCTAATTATTCACATTTTCTATTTCGGAGAGCCTTTTTCATTTATTTTCGGTCATTTGGCCATCCCTAAGACGCAATTAGTTAGTTATCCCCACTGAAAATGATACAAAAAGAGAGCGAGGGGATTTGGATGCTTGCCCCGTGGCTATTCCACCGGAAGGGTGGATTTCAAACCGACAATGGAGATTTGCTCCATTGAAATTGGCCGATTTTGGTGTCAAACGACTCGGAATCGGATAGAGAGCTAATTAATCAATATTAGAGAGCAGAAACTGAGTTCATTTATTGTGGATTCCAACCATAAAATTGTTAAGGTAACAATCATGATAGCGTCCCCATGCCCAACCGGAATTCCACAATTGACGAACATTCAAGGTAGCATAGAACGCGTAGAAGTCACATAATAGTATATTAGAGTACAAAGGCACAAATTTCGTTTTCGACGAATATGAAGTTTACAGGCCGAGCCGAAGGTGAGGTTTGTATTCATATTCGTTGAAAACGAAGTTTATGCCCGAGTAGTCTATACTATTTTATGCCACATCGTGCAGAAGTCGAGTTTGAAGCACGCTGCGCGAAGCGCAGCGTGCGATAAACTCGACTTATTGCACGGCGTGCCATAAAAGATATCTCACGCAGTCTGATTTTTCTCCTAAAACTCTTAGGAGAAGACGAGAATGCGGAAAAATAGGTAGCAAGTAACAATCTTTAGCGAAAATAAGCGGACCTAAAGAGCAAGCAGACAGGGAGCCAGAGAGCAGATAGCACGTGGCATCGATCACCGTAGCGAGATGTATAAAATCACTAATTGTCACCATAATCACTATTTCAGGTAGCATGATTAACATTTAGGTACATTCAGGTAGCTTCCAGGGACCATTTGAGTTCGTTTGAAGGGTTTTCTACCCTTCAAACCATGAGTATCGGTGTTGGCGTCATTCCGAGAGGTAGCGACGCCATCCCATGCGCTCCAATTTCTTTTTCAAAAAAATCTACTAATTCACTTTTAAACACCTCTAAATAAGTACACGAGTACTTACCATAGTCTGGAGCGTTGAATTCGATGGAATTTTGGTCACGGGGCCTCGATAATTACCTCGAAAGAGAGCTCGTTCAGGGAGTTAAATCGACTCGTACCTCACTTTGGTCGTCCGGGTGGATACCGTAATGGCGACTATGGCGTATAATTAAATATTTGAATTTATTACTGAATGGGGATATTGATTTTAATTATTGTTACGGACTGCGACAAAATTTCTGGAACTAAAAAAAATGAAAACGGAAATGTTTGAGCCGGTCTTTGCTCTATTTATGGTTGAATAAGGTAGCTTATCTCCCGAGGGTACTCTCCGGAGAGTGATTAGAACTTTACGAACACTTAACTAAACTCACAACAAAACGGCAATTCGCATTGACAACTGGGTTCTTGCCCCTACGACTTTCCACCTGCAAAGCCCTAACACTCCCACGACTAAGGGAGCGCGAATATTTCGAGCCGACCTATGTACTCACTCGATCAATAAACCAGAAGGGTCACAAAAAACCACTGGGTAGCACATTATCTTGGCCAAGTTATCCACGGTGATATTTTGGCCCTAAACCGAATTGACATAGAATTATCTCCGCACTAACAAAACTCTAACTCAACAAAACTGACTGGACAAAAATATCTGCAAAATGTCTGGTTTATTTTACGAAGTTATTTAATGAATATTATTCTAAAATGTTAGGCAATCGATTCACGCGATAGGTAACCAATTTGAGTAATTTTCCGGACTTAAGGTAGCTCTGAAGTAGAGTTAAGGTAGCAGGTAGCTCAAGTTTTTGTGTTGGAAATCCTGTCAGCTGACAGGTCCCTCACACTAACGCACGCAAGGCTCATCCATTCTCTCCCCACTCACGCACACCTGACGCGCTCACCTCAGATGACCGGGGGTTGTTAATTCGGACACCTGAGGCGCCACGTCCTGGACAGCTCCTTATTACCATATGATCTATATTAAATTAGGTCATGTGACCATCGAATTAGGGCACGTGGCACCTGTAAGCCCGTGTCTCTCTCTCATTCGTTTCCGGGATCTAGTTAGAGACACTTCTTTTATGGTACTGCTCATCTCTAGTGACTCGGATTAACTCATTGTGTCAGCTCAGTTATTATTAATTCATAGAATTCGGTCCGCTCATTAATTCCAGTTATCAGTGACTCAATTAGTGACATTTAATTATTGTGAATATAACTTTGACAAATACAGTGAATTTGTGACCACGTGCACGTGTTCCGCTCATTTCTTGGTTCTACTCATCCCACTCCCCGTAATCCGACTCCAACTCATCCATCCGCACAATTAATTCCCCGATCCAGGCATCTCATCAAACATTTTGGTCCTTCGAGCCGGATCGGTGGAATATTTTTCGGTTTTCGGTTTTTTTGTTGGGTTTTGGCGGGAGTGGAAGTGCCGCGGTCAGTGGTGCTCAACCTACGGGGACCAGCTCGTTGGCTCAGCGTACGCAGTGGACCTCAACCAGTCCAGCTCTCCAATCATCAGGGAACTGCATTACCGGCCCGCGGGAATATTTGAATTTTGGAGCAGCTCATCCCCGGGACTTTGGACTTTTTTCTCAACTGCAGCGTTCCTGCACTGGTCCAGCTCAACATCACTCACTCGGCTAAGTAGCATTTAATTACCTCTTGCTACTTTTGCCATTTTTTCCTTTTTTTTGAATTTTTTGGAGCATTCAACTTTGTTTTTTTTGGCTACCGCTCCCTTTATATTCTCCAACCCTTTTTCGTTTTTTTTGAATTTTTCAATAAATTCTCGCGCCTGCTCAACGGAATCGCTCACTGCTGCTACCTACTAAATTAAGACTCTTCGGTGTTATTACTGTTGCCGCTCAACCGACCGGATACTTAATTTTATCGCTTCTCACTGCTCACTGCTTGGCTTTTGGGGTCGCCTTACTTAGGTTTTTCCGGTTCATTCCTTTTTTTGAGCTGCGCACTTATTTTCAATTATGGCATCATTTGAGGCGACCATTAGCCTGAATAACTCTCGGGCAGCGTTCATCGAACGCGTTTACAAGGAGCTGCTCACAGAAGAGGCGAAAAGCCTCACAATCTCCAATCTCCAGGGTAAACTCGAGATCCTGGAGACCTACTGGGAAAAATTCGAGAGCACTCATGAGAAGCTCATCGCTGGCAGCGGCAAGATCGAAGGGATCCTTGAATTGCCGTACTTCAAGGACCATCGGTTCGACATTACTATCGGGCATTATCATGAGGCAAGGGGTATTTTAAGCCAGCTCATTGATAAAAGGGGGATCTCAGGTTCATCTCGTCGGTCTCTCGCGTCTGGGACGGCTCAGCCCACATACTCCAAGCGTTATCTCCCTGAGATTTCTCTGCCCAAGTTCGGAGGGGCCTATGCGGACTGGCGCTCGTTCCGCGATCTTTTCGCGTCTCTGGTCGGCTCGAATACGGATCTATCCAACGTGGAGAAGATGCATTATCTTCGTACTAGTCTCTCAGGGGAGCCAGCTCAACGCATCGCGAATCTTACGATCTCGGATGAGTCATTCTCGATTGCATGGGAACTGCTCTTGTCTCGCTACGAGAATAAGCGACTGCTCATTTCAGCTCATTTGGAACACCTCCTCAGTCCCCCAACCATGACTTCTCACAGTGCCAAAGAGCTCAATGCCCTGCTCACTGTCACCTCTGAGGCACTGAACGCTCTGGAGGCTCTCGGCTCCCCAACCTCCCAGTGGGACCAGGTGATCGTACATACGGTCTCGCAACGGCTCAGCTCAAAGCTTCGTGAAGCCTGGGAGGTCAAGGTCGGTTCATCGGCGGAGTATCCTTCATACAAGGACTTCAAGGATTTCCTCACTGGGAGAGCTCGCGCGATGGAGAGCATCGAGATTAACTCGGTTCCTCGTGCTCCTGCCACAAAGCCCTCCAATGTCAGCTCATCCAAGCAGTCGACCGCTGCGAAGGTTCACCACGGCACCGCTCAACCACCACAAAAATCGAGGCCAGCTCCCAAGTCCGCTCCATCGGGGAAGGTCACGTACCCGTGCTCGATGTGTGAGGCAGACCATTACCTCACATCCTGCTCATCCTTCCGTCAACTTTCGGTATCAGCTCGTAGGGAGGTAGTAGAGCGTCGCTACCTCTGCTACAATTGCCTTGGTCGGCACTCGGTGAGGGACTGCAGGTCCAAGACCAAGTGCCAGTATTGCGGGGGCCTCCACCACTCGATGCTCCACAACCAGCCATCGAGTCAGCCTCAACGTCCAGCTCAGCAGAGGCAACAGACCAACTCAACCCAGCAAAAGGCCGTTCCGGTGGTGACCTACACCCACGAAAACGACATCCCCATGGTGGTGACTGGTGACCAAGGCCAGTCAACGTCGTCGGAATGAAGATCACCAGCTCAGATTGCCGTCTCCTGCTCAGGTCACCACTCAGATTCCGGATCCGCTCAAGACTTCCGCCCTGGGGTCCTTCTGGCTACCAGCCTTGCGCTTTTGGTACGCCCAGATCAGCCAGCTCATCAGGTTCGTCTACTCATCGATCCAGGGTCGGAAATCTCCGTCATCTCAGACCAGCTCGTTCGTCAGCTTGGGCTGTTAAGGCTCAAGACACAGCTACGAATATCGGGGATTGGAGACACGGCATCTGGGCCGGCATTAGGCAAGGTTCGGCTCACAATACAGTCCACTTGCTCTCACTTTCAGCTCAGAGTTTCTGCCTATGCTCTCGGTCCGCTCACAACCTCATTACCGACATTCTCACCAAGTCAGCTCACATGGGATCATCTGGAAGGACTCCAGCTCGCTGATCCCGATTTTCTCACACCAGCACCAATTGACATCCTTCTTGGCGCTGATGTCTATGGACAACTCATCTTACCACAAGTCATCACCAACGGACCAAACTCACCATCGGCTCAGCTCACGCGACTTGGATGGATCGTATTCGGACCAACGGAAGGTCCTGATACTACTCAAGTAGCAACTTCTCATCTAACGGTCACCAACGAGGATCTCAACGAACTGCTCACCAAATTCTGGATCCAGGAAGAGATCCCTGGGACACCAGAGGTTCAGCTCAACGAGGAGGAAGCGCAGTGTGAAGAACACTTTCAACGGACCCACTCACGAGATGCATCTGGCCGCTACATTGTTCGGATACCGCTCAAATCTCCAGTTTCCTCGCTAGGAGATTCACGATCGTCTGCACTCGCTTGCCTCCATCGTCTGCTCAGGAAACTCTCACGTGATGAGGTTTATCGTCAGCTCTACACGGACTTCCTCAGGGAATATGAAGAGCTCGGCCACATGCGTCGAGTCTCCGGACAGCTCGCTAGATCAGCTCATCAGCGCCAGCTCAATGGGGGGGCACGGGCACCGAAATGACCTTAGCACATGAGGCCTCGGCTTCAGGAGGGTTGAGGGTTTCGGGCCGTCCGTGTTCTTCTCGGGCTGACGCTCCTCCGGAATATTTCTTCCCTCATCACGGAGTTCTCAGGGCGAGCAGTGAGACAACGAAGCTCAGAGTTGTTTTCAACGGCTCCAACAAGACCAGCTCAGGACAATCGTTGAACGAGATTATGCACACGGGTGAGAAGTTGCAGAAGGATATCTCGGATGTACTTCTCTTTTCTCGGCGGAAACGGCTCATTTTCATGACGGACATAACCAAGATGTTTCGTCAAATTCGGGTACATCCGGAAGATTGGCCACTCCAACAAATACTCTGGACCGACTCAAACGGAGATATCGCCACCTATCAACTCACCACGGTCACATATGGCACTAGGTCAGCTCCGTTCCTCTCAATGCGTGTTCTTCATCAGCTCGTTGAGGATGAAGGATCGAACTATCCTCTCGCTGTGGAACCGCTCATGAAAGGACGATATGTTGACGATATCTGCGGGGGTGCTGACTCAGATGAAGAGCTACTCAGGACCGCTCATCAGGTGTCACAGCTCTGTCGGTCAGGAGGCTTTCCGCTAGCCAAATGGCACTCAAATAGCCCAGCTCTACTCACATCTCTTCAACCTGACAGCACCTCTCAAGAACAACGATTCATAGAGGACTCGCTCACCAAGATTCTAGGGGTTTCTTGGCATCCTGGAACGGACAACTTCAAGTTCTCCGTCACTCAGCCTGAGACCAGCTCAATAACGAAGAGAATCATTTTATCGGAAACGGCTCAACTCTTCGATCCACTGGGTTTCCTAGCGCCAGTGGTCATACGAGCAAAGATATTGCTCCAGGCTCTATGGATCGAGAAACTGGGATGGGACGAACCAGTTTCCCAGACAACTGCTCAACGATGGAGCCAATTCAGGGAGGAGCTCACACAGTTATCAGAGATCACCATACCTCGGTGGCTTGGACTGCTCACGGATTCCGTCGTCGAAGTACACGGTTTTTCCGACGCATCACAAGTGGCGATGTCAGCCGTGATCTATCTCAAGGTTCTCAACAAGGGAAAATCACAACTCACATTGGTTTGCTCAAAAACGAAGGTCGCACCGCTCAAACGGCTGACAATCCCACGACTAGAACTCACTGCGGCTCTCCTCCTGGCCAAACTGACTAAGTACGTCAAGGACCAACTCAATCTCACGAACGCCACCACCTATCTCTGGACCGACTCATCGGTCACGCTCACGTGGATCAGCTCACACTCCTCAAGATGGAAGGAGTTCGTGAAAAATCGGGTGGCACTCATCCAGGAGCTCACTCAGCAGGCTTATTGGAGATTGGTACTGGGCAAGGAGAATCCTGCAGACTGTGCATCTCGAGGTCTATCAGCGCACCAACTGGTATCTCATAAGCTCTGGTGGAAAGGGCCACCATGGCTTCATCAAGACTGCTCATCATGGCCAACTCACGCTCTGGAAAAAGACCTCAGCGCAGACCTCGAGGAAAAGCCAGGAGTTCTCCTACATGTAAAAGCTCATCCAATCGCGCTCTGGAATCTCGTCGACAGATTCTCATCGTTCAACCGACTGCTCAGGGTCACAGCAATCTGTCGACGATTCATAGCTCGGCTCAGGAAAACCCCCAACTCTTCTCTTCGATACCCGCTCACTCTTGGTGATCTTGAAGAGGCTCGCATCCTCTGGATCAAACTCACGCAGGCAGCTCACTTCAAGGATCAACTCAGAGCGATCTCACGAGGGGAAAGGTTCAGCAAATCCCACCCCCTCACCAAGCTCACACCCTTCATCGATCGCCAAGGGGTATTGAGGATAGGAGGACGGCTCAAGTTTGCTCACATAGGCCCGGAGAGCCGGAACCAAGTGATTATTCCGAAGGAATCTCAACTGGCTCAGCTACTCATCGGACAGGCTCATCTAAGGACACTCCACGGAGGCACACAGCTCACCCTCAGGCAGCTCAGAAGTAGCTACTGGATACTCGGAGGTCGAGCACCAGTACGCTCCTTCATCCTCAAGTGCGTTAACTGCACTCGCCAACGTGGAGTACGCGCTCAACAGCTCATGGGCCAGTTGCCACCAGCCAGACTCACTCCCGCTCGAGCCTTTCTCAACACTGGGATCGACTATGCCGGCCCAGTGTCTCTACGGTCCTGGAAAGGGCGGGGACACAAGTCGTACAAAGGCTGGTTGGCTATCTTTGTCTGCATGACCACCTCAGCGGTCCATCTCGAGGTCGTGTCAGACTACTCAGCCGAGGGGTTCATCGCGGCGTATAGACGCTTTTCAAGTCGGCGTGGGATCGCTCATTCCTTGTTCAGTGACTGTGGGACCAATTTCCTTGGCGCTGACAAGGAACTAAAGAAGCTCTTCTCGTCAGGATCAGCTCAATCAAGACAGCTCGCACAGCTCCTCATCAATGATGGGACTCAGTGGTCCTTCAATCCTCCAGGTGCTCCGCACTTTGGAGGGAAATGGGAAGCGGCGGTGAAGTCGGTGAAGTTCCATCTCACCCGGACGATCGGAGAGGATCTGCTCACTTTTGAGGAACTCACCACTTTGCTCGCTCAAATCGAGGCAGTGCTCAACTCACGACCACTGGAACCGCTCACGGATGATCCTGATGACTGTTCAGCCTTGACACCAGGGCATTTTCTCATCGGTCAGGCTCCCACGACTCTTCCAGAGCCATCTTTAGAGCAACTCAACGTCTCAAGGCTCTCTAGATGGCAGCTCATTCAGCAGAAGCTTCAAGGATTCTGGAAGAGGTGGTCCACGGGATATCTCCAACGTCTTCAAGCGATATCCAAGTGGCACCATCCGACTCATCAGATACGGATCGGCTCACTGGTTCTACTCACGGACGAGAGATTCCCGCCAGCGAAGTGGCCTCTCGCCCGAGTGACCGCTCTGCACCCAGGATCGGACGGACTCACCAGGGTAGTCACCATCAGGACTGCTCAGACGACGCTGACAAGGCCAATCGCCAAGCTCGTCCTCTTGCCCATCTCACCTTCAGGGGAATAGAACCAGGACAGCTCACCGGCTTCTCACCGTTGGACTTCGTCAACTTCGACGGATTTACGACCCTGACCAACCGACGGGGTTCAACGTGAGAATGACAGCAGCCAACGCAGAAGGGATTTACGACCCCCGACGTCTAGGATGCTGCCATGCCTAGCCAGCGCACCTTCCGGACGGTCTCACGGACTCACTCATGGGTGACAAGCTCCGACAGCTCACCAAAGAGCGTTTTGAATTTTGTTTTTTGTTTCAGCTCACCATGGCTCTACTCATTATGGTTGCGTCAACAACTTTACAGTTGCCGACGGCCGGGGAGAATGTTGGAAATCCTGTCAGCTGACAGGTCCCTCACACTAACGCACGCAAGGCTCATCCATTCTCTCCCCACTCACGCACACCTGACGCGCTCACCTCAGATGACCGGGGGTTGTTAATTCGGACACCTGAGGCGCCACGTCCTGGACAGCTCCTTATTACCATATGATCTATATTAAATTAGGTCATGTGACCATCGAATTAGGGCACGTGGCACCTGTAAGCCCATGTCTCTCTCTCATTCGTTTCCGGGATCTAGTTAGAGACACTTCTTTTATGGTACTGCTCATCTCTAGTGACTCGGATTAACTCATTGTGTCAGCTCAGTTATTATTAATTCATAGAATTCGGTCCGCTCATTAATTCCAGTTATCAGTGACTCAATTAGTGACATTTAATTATTGTGAATATAACTTTGACAAATACAGTGAATTTGTGACCACGTGCACGTGTTCCGCTCATTTCTTGGTTCTACTCATCCCACTCCCCGTAATCCGACTCCAACTCATCCATCCGCAAAATTAATTCCCCGATCCAGGCATCTCATTAAACATTTTGATATCGGATTTTATTGTAAAGACTATGTAGCTGTTTTATCGAATCCGAGTTTCTCTCTCTCTTGTTTAATTTATAAATACCCTGGAGTGATACAGGTGATGAAATGGCCTGCAATTTCGTCACAATATTTACCATAGAATCGCTTGAATAATGTCTTAAAACTCCCTCCCTACCTCCCAACTTTTCAACAATATTTATAACTCGTTCAATAATAAAATTTTCAACTCTGGAGCCTACTCTGGGTCTAGAGTTTATCCGATATTCGGTTTCTAACCTGAACTCTGTGTTTCCGCCCAACCCAGACTGCGTTTGTGGAGATAACATAGTTTGGGGAACTCTGGGTCAAGTCTGGGTGTGAACCATCAGGGGTACTTTTTATGGGTTTTTGGGAGTCCATAGAGTTTGGGGTAGAAGGATTCATTGGAGTTGAGGGATGAGGTCAGGTCAGCTGACAGGTAAGCTTTCTTCAGAAGCTTGGTGGTTTTACACTCAATAGTACACGTAGCATCTTTCCTAAATGAAGTGTATACTCTGGATTCACCTAGCTTCGTACTAAGCTTTCCGGAGTAGTTATGCTTATCTATGACCATCGTGGCATTGCTTTTGTTCACCGGAAGAATAATGATATCTTTAGTCTCTGTTAGACTACGTAGCGCGAACCGTTCCTCCCTGGTGGTCTTTTCAGCAGAGGGAATAACATTATGGAGGATGTTGGACAACTGTTTCCGGATTGCATAATCAGTTTTCTGAGGCAGATGGTGAATAGCTGCTCCAATTTAACTGATAATTCCATCAAATTCGTTTAAAGTGTTTTTCCTGAAAGTTTATTTCACTTTTAAGCTTGATAGCTATCTTTGATTGAATAAAAATAAGTTCTATTAAAAAAAAAACTCAATAAAATTCTGAATCGGTAATCTAGCGAACAAGGGTTTAAATCTCACCGGCGCAAATGTATTTTTTTCGAATTTATTCAGTTATTATTCATTTATTGTTTAATGATGTATAATGATTTGTTTGTTATACAGGGTTCCCTACGACCGATGCTTTTCCTTCCGGGGTATTAAAGCGGATTGCTTTTTAAAGTAAAATCCTTTGACTTTTGGATCTGAACCCTCTGTTTTTGGCCTGACATTTTTATCGTTTGGTCTATTTCTACTAATTTCAGTAGCGTATATTAATTTTTTTACAATTGTTCCAATTTTTTATTTTTTTTTATTTCATCACGTTTCATGTCCACATATATAACCATCTATGACTGTGCTCCCCCTTCTTGCCCTATTGCGCCCAAAATCATTTTCCAAAAAGCAGGAATAAATTGCTCAGTTCCAAAAGTGGAAGGGGAACTTTCAACTTCAAAAAGCACCCTCTTCAATACCCTCGAAGGAGAAGGTTCGGTCGTGGGACACCCTGTATATCATGATGCCGCATTTCAGTCCAAGCAATGTAATGAAATAATTGTACATAGCATGTAAAATCTGATGACAGAGTTTAATAATTCCTTTTATTCAATAACGGAAAACGATTCTCGATATAAAAAAAGAAATTGATCGTCATAAATCATTCGACCAAAATTCCGATGGGTTAGTTTTATTCATTCTTGCTGTAATTTTACCATGAGCATTCCTTGAATAAACGTTGAAAAGTTTTTTGCCGATAACTATAGCCATCTACAAAACTCGAAATGTAGGTTATAGAAAAATATAATATAAGGACACTAGGGTAAACAAGTCAATTTCTGGACGGAGGGTAGTTTTTGGACGATTTCTCCTTCCATTGAATATTCCATAAATAATAAAATGAAAATTGTACTGATTATTTCACCTTTCAATAATATTACTCATGTATAATCACGTGATCACTGATTTTTTCTATTGATCGCCATTTAGTAAATAAAAAAAATATGGCCCAGTCGTCCAGAAATTAGAGGTTTCTACTGCATTCAACTATTTCTCGATTTAATTATTCTTTGTTTCGTTATTTAGACTCGAAATAATTTTTTTCTGCTCATTAAAACATTCTTGAAGGTGTGGAATCCATCATATTCCCGTTTAGGTGATTCTTTTATTTTAGATCCTACCACGAAACTCGAATTTCCCTTAACCGTCCAGCAATGGGCCTGTTCACCCTACCATTTCCGTCTCCGATCAATAATTGTTGCAAGAGCTTAAAAAATCTTCTACTGTAGCGTCTCGCCCTCAATCAGTGTCTCGTAATACGCGGAGACTAGTTGAGTACCACTAGTACCTTCAGTGCCACACGTATAATTTTTTTATTTGCAAATATTCGGGAGTCTCGTCGACAGCTCTCAGTGCAAATATAATTCAGTACAATTCGTATCGGGCACTCGATCGCATCACACTACTTACTCTTCACTTTTCAATTATATAATATATAAACGTAGCAATAATTTGTAATTTACTTTAATTATAGTGTTATCTTCCTGTCATCACCTCAATCCCTACACTACTTTAATTCCCAACAATCATTCTAGATGACGGCATCACTTCTACTGATAAGGAAAATAACCGTCACCTAGGCTGTCATTATTAGTGCATGTGATAAATTTGACGCACCCTCATTTGGTTTCAATTACTCTAGAATCCTTCTGTTTTGCTTTCGCGTTCATTACTAAAAGCTAATAAAGAGTCATTATAATAATTTGCAAAACGAATATTTGGAAATATATTAATTTGATTATATTTGTGCCTCATCCTGCCTTTTATTAAGTTTGATTTAAGAGCTGATGCTCCTTTCAGGTCTCGGTGTTTGATTAATAATTCCCGATCACAGAATAAATGTCCTTATTTTAAATAGTTTTTCAAAATAATTCTATAACAATTAATTCGAACACTGGCAATTTTTTATGAAATAATTTTATTATAGATATTTAATTAAAGTCAATGGATTAACATAAAATGAATCAGGAAAGAAAACAATTACACCCAATAAGTTAATTGCTACGCAAGATTCATGGGTATCATTAAGGAATGTCGATGTTTGATACAGGGTTTCATCTCAAAATTGAAAGTCTCGAAAATATCGTGTTTCTCAAACGAACAGAAATCGCTGTGCAATTTCTAAAAGGATTTGAAAGCATGTGGACTATTACATTTTTATGTAGAAATCAATAGCTCATAAAAGGGAACTGCAAGGAGTTTCAATTCCATTGCAAGAGGCAGACAAGCCGACAAGAGCAATCTGTAATTTTCGTTGGAGGAAGGTCATTTTTCAAATCGAATTGAAATCCAGTAGAGATTAACCGGTGAGAGCACATGTAGAAAATTGATTTGAACTCGGCGCGAATCGAATCGATTTCCTTGGAAAAGGCCAAAATTTTAACTTTTTTAGGATTTCTCGCAAGCATTTTTACTCAACGAATTGCAAAGGTTCACTATTAAAAGCAAATTTTTTTCATATTGTTTTTTTGTCAACGAAATTACTTGCAAATTATTTTCTTCTTAATTTTTGCCTTGTTGTCGATAATTGAAATTTTTTTCTCAAAATCTAGACGAATGATTTCTCGAACGGATTTGAAATCAGAACGAAAATATCTATAAAACTTTATCAGTTTCATTTTCAAGGGTCAACCGATTGAAATTTTGTTCACCGTGTAATTAATGATAGATTAGTTGAAGGCCGACTAAAGTGGAATGATTTGTGATTTCCTCCGAATCCCAATATATTCATTTATCAACAAAGATATTGTTAATTGCAGAACGTCACGAAATTTTCTCTTCGCCAACCTCTTCACGTATGGAAAAAATTCAATAGGAAACATAACCAATTCGCTAGAAAATTCTTTTGGAATTCTATAGGATTTCTATGGGCTTTTTATAGGATTTTTATTGGAATTCTATTGAAAAATTCTATTGGTTTTCTGAGTCAATAAATTGCGAATTTCTGTTTGAATTTTCCTCTTGAAATTTTTTCTATAAGAATGCTTGGGCATAAATTTGCTAAGTTATTTCCGTTGGATTTTGTTTTGTTTTGCATTACAGAATCTGAGTGAAAAAAAATTAGAAAAACCACTTGGATTCTGTAATGCAAAATAATAAAAAATCCAGCGGAAAAAACTGGGTAAATTTATGCCATTTATGCTATTTATTACAGAATCGGAGTGGTTTTTCTAATGTTTTTTCTGCTCGGAATCTGTAATGCAAAACAAAATCGAGCGGAAAAAACAGCAAATTTATACCTAAAAATTCTAATAGAAAAAATCTCAAGAGAGAAATTTAAACGGAAATTCGAAATCTATTGACTTTTTCTTATTGAATGTCCAATAGAACCAGTACAAAAAACAAAAATTTGTCAATAGAAATCCTATAGAAACCCCCATAGAATTTCTATAGAATTCAAATGGAATTTTTTAGCAAATTCGCTAGGTTTTCCATTAAATTTTTTCACGCGTGTCCTGTACTAATTGGATTAATTTTGGAGAAAAACTGTACCAAGAAAAAGATTTGTATAGGTGTTTCTGAGAAGAAGAAACACTATTTATTGAGAAATACGGTTTCCACCTAAATAAAAAAAATGAAATAAAAATCAAAGCTAAGTCAAGAAATATCCAATAACCCTAACTCTCAATGAGAGGATTGAAAAAAATTCTTCATGAAATAAAAAAATCTGTAGAAACAGGATCGGCATTCTTGCCGCTGATCAGAAGATAGCGATTCAAATCGATATGAGGCAATGAGTTAGAAAACTCGGCGCCAAAAACGTCAATCCTGCCTTTATTGATTTTTTTTTATTTCATGAGAGATTCTTTTAATCCTTTGATTTAGAGGTATCATTGGATATTTATTGACTTGGCTTTGCTTTTTATTTCATTTTTTTAATTTTCGATCGGAATTGTATTAAAAAAAAAATAGTGTTGCTTCTTTCGAGAAACAACCATACAAAATTTTTTCTGGGCACAGTTTTCCTACTAAGACATTTATTTTCGTTTTCTTGGGCGATTTCTGTTATTTTTTCAAAACGAGTAGATAATATTTTTTCCGTAAGACTCTTCACTTTTTCTCGTCCGGGGATTGGTATCAGTCCTTCTCGGAACTCGGAAAAGTGAAAATCACTACGGAAAAATATCGTTAACGACTAGTGCCATGGGGTTTTTTTTACTCGTGTGGTTGGCCAGTCCCCGCTTACGGCTCGGACGCCAACTCCACGTGAGTAAAAAATCCCGTGGCTCTCGTCCTGAATTATACTATTCATGTTAATTGAGTTCAGTTTTTTCAGCGAAACATTAACTATTCCTAATTACTCTCAATACTACGAAGCTCTTTCCCATATTTATTTATTTTTCATGCTCAAAATTCAATTTGAAAATTGTATGTAAAAACAGATAGACGCAAATGATTCGCGTAAACTAACCTCGGAATTGAAATCGCCCACATGTTACTCATGGATAAAGTTGAGGTTATAAATGAATCGAGGAAAGCGTAAAATTTTCAGCTATAATACCCCAAGACCTTCAAAATTATCGGATATTTCCTGAATGTTTTGTTGCATGGCAACGAGAGGGATTTTACTGCAAAACTGATCCCGTTCGTTGATATGCAGGAAAACTTAAGGGAAATATCCGATGAATTTTGAAAGTGAAGGGGTATTCGGAGGACAATTTCTTCAATTCTCATTTTGGCCGATCAGGGTGCAGTGTTTGGGGTTACGGATACATTCACCAAAATGTGAGGAATATCTGTCAAATTCGTAGAAAACAATTGACAGGCTACAGGAAAATTATCAGCCTGATAATTTCCCTGCAGCCGGGGAAATTATCAGTGTGAAACACGTCATGTGATCCCGAATACTGTACTATGATTGGTCAAAATCGGAATTGAGGAAATTGTCATGCAAAATACAGTGCACAATACCGCGTTCATCCATTTATTTTTATTTCCACAATGAGCCAATGAGTCCAAAAAAATGACAATCATTGGAGTACAAGGAGGAAGAAAGAATAACGTTCTTCGTCTTTTATTCTCTACCGTGTATGAGGTTGAACGCACTGCTCCAACTTAGTGGCTCCAATGTGACTCGTAGGATTGATGATAAAGAGAGTCGGGAAAATGTGTATATCAATCCGTTGCTATGCGCGTATCTTTTTTAATATTAACCCTCTGACTCGCAAACCACAACAAACCGTATCGGTGTGATGACCGCCCATCACAGCGTGCTGCATGATGTGTTAGTGAGAAATAGTGACGTGAATATTACCTCACTCTGTCGCGTCAAGACCGTTGTAAGCATTGCAACTTTATTGGGGCCCTCTACATATTCTCGCGTAATACGTAATAGAATTGCCCTACTGATGATTTGGAGATTGACGGCAATGAGATGTGTTATTTCAAATTGCTCCTTTTCTTCCGGGAAATGTGTTTCATCCCATCTACCAATGAATTTCTTTTAAGAATTTTTATATTTGGGATTGATATTCAAACGTACACTTAGTGCTGCGGCACTATTCGCGTGCTCACTACTCCTCCCCTTCGACGTCGAACGTTCGGCTCCCATAGGTAGTGGGGATAAGATTGCGAGTCAGAGGGTTAATTAAAAGAAAGAAACAGTCACACGAATGAAAAGCTTGTGGCTGATTTATGCAATGCAACTGAAAGCATTTTTCTCGTATCTTATCGCGTTTTCATTTTATTCAATGAATATGATTTGGTGGTAGTGGAGGGGAAAATTGCTTCGTATACAGATAGTTGGTAGCGGGTGGCCAGTGATCACATTGTTGGGAATCAAAACTTCTTTTGTCCAATACGCTACCGCATATCTCGATGAGGATTTCATTTGACTTTAATGATTTGGCCTAGATATGATAATCATGATTCGACCCGGACATCCCAAGTGCGTACCGCACTGCATCCAGGCCAAACTCCATTGACCGAACTAACATCGAACATTAGTTCGATACTAGTTTGGCCAACCGAATCAACCCTAACGGGTTGCCATACTATGTCAAGCTGACCCTGATGGGTTGCCACACTATCAGGACTGAATGGTTTGCCGAGTTGAATTTCTAGTAAGGCGTATAACCCTGGTGAGCACTCTCGTAAGATCTTCATTCTCTCGACGAGACTTGCGTCTTGCTCTAGAGGCAGTTTCGTCGAGGTAGCTTCTCGATGACTCTTGGACGGTATCATCTCCACCTCGTTCCAAAAAACTTAGACGAGACAAGACGATACCAAAACTAGTCTTGGCGTGAATAGCTATTGTTTGAAAGAGAAAAATCCTTAATAACTCCTAAGTAACATGTTCGCAGCCATAAAATTAAGCTATTTTAACGGGCTCTGAGGTAATTATTCTCTGAACTTTTTCTTCGTGTGATACATGAGGTACACCACGGGTGGCCTACGACCCACTTGGAATTGAACGCAAGATTTCGAACTGGAATCGCACGTTCAAAATGCACACCAATTGTTCTTCACCATTTTCTAAATGATGATGATTTACAAATTCAACATAAATTTCGAACTGAATACTCCACGGAGTTTTCAATTGAAATAATCCACTCTACGTCCAATATCCAACATCGTTGCGGTTAAAGGCTCTCGGGCGATGTCAACGTTGGTAAGTGGATCCTTGGAACAAAAAAACCAAGGTTTTTTTACATTTTAGTTCGTAACAAAATTATGTTTACGTCTACGTTTTTAATTTAGAAAATTTTTTACAAAGATGTTTTCTAGATTTCGTTTCGTCCAAACATTGCTCATTGCTGCTCATTGCAGACAATCACCTATTCAATTATTTATTCTTGTTGTTGTTGAACAATAGTTCACACCCAGGAACAGAATCCATGTACGAAAGAATGTGAAAAGATCTTCTAGTCAACCAAATTTACAAATAAATTTTTCTCGGGAAATGGATCTTAAAATTTTCCCTCTCAGTATATTTGAGACTGAACAAATCCCGTTTCGGATTTATTTTCGTTACCCATTCAATTTTGATTTCGGCCCACTGAAATCAAACTCTGCTTTCTCTAATGTCAGCTAGTGCCCCAAAATCATTGTCGTCTTCATCATTATTGATTCTATTATCCATTTCTCCCGTCCTCATAGCTGGCCTTGGACTTGTCTCATTCAAATCTTCAGGAGTATCAATATTCACCGTGACTTCTCCATTTGTTGCTGCTAACGCCTGGAAACTCACATTTCTGATGTCTATGTGATTCGATTGAATTCTCCTTGACCTACTGTTATGAGTATCGGCATTAATAATATTAACAGTTTCATTGGATCGCATGTCCACTTCCAGTGGGTTCTGTAGGATATTGATGGCGTTAAAGTTACTGTGGTGCCTCAGTTCTTCGTTGGAGATATGTCTTCTTGGGCCTGAAATGGGAACGTCTATGTGACTGATCGCATAAATCCCCCCCAGCTCGTTGTTAATGTAAAAATCATCCATCGGGTTTGCAATTACTGAGGAGTTCCTTGAGATATTGCTACGTGGAAAACTTTGACTTGAAAAAGATGCAATAGTCGCATAGGGATGATAGGCCGTATTGCTCATGGTGTTGTTTATGACATGTGGACAACTTTCTAGGCTGTGCATCTCGATGTCCTCTTTGCTGTTGGTGCAACGATCCTGAAGTTCAATTTCGTACGGGAGATTTGCAAATCTGAAAATAATTTTGATCTTGAAAAATTTCATAATGAAACAATTATTATTATATATAATATTGAATCAATTATACTATCTTTTCCAGTTTGATAACATAGTCGGGAGTTTAAATTTGATTGCCAGGATATTTCAAAAAGCCTTAGAATATTCAGCGAGAGAACAAAACACGAATTAAAATCCCACCCCAGAAGCCATATAAACACAGAGCAACAACTAGATCTCTGGCTATCATAACAACACCGAAGGTTACATTCAAGTATTGGCGGTAGTCGAAACCTCGCTACCAGGGGCCAGCAGCTATCGGAGAGTGCCGTGTTAATAGATGGGGATTGTAATCGAAAAATTATAGCGCATTGATGATTGGTCAGTTGTCCCACGCATCCCCACAGAGCAGGGCAGCCCCATGATGGGAAAATACACCGAGTTTCCAGATTGGATCAAGAATAGCTCAAAGTCAATGCAATATCCTCTATGGTAATTGGATCTAGTTACTAACGGCGGCGCCACCAAATGGCACGGCGTACACGCAGCTGTCTCCATGGCTCCCCGAGGGATCCCATCATCCAGCTGAGTGCCTGAAACCGTGAAACTACGTCAAGCCGACGGTACGAGAAAGACATCCGCCTTCTCCTCGTCACTCTGCGTAGCCATTTCTCAATTGTTGCATCTCTTTTGAATCGTTGTCGGAATTTTGTGTCTTTTGTGGGTTCTGCTGCGTGTTTCTCGTCCTGGATCAACGTCCAGCCGAGAATTCCACGATGACGGCCACATGGGAGGTAGTTTGCAACCGTTGGGAAGTAATTACTGCGAGATGTTTGTCGAAAATCTTTGACGTCAGCGAGGACCGAAGGACGACCACGTGCTGAGCTTCAACGAACCAGGGTTTTGAGCGAGTTGCATTCGTAAATTTGGACTTTGTTGGTGCGCGTGGGGTCTTGTGGGGTTTAATATATTTTGACAGATCGAAGGGCTTTTCGAGAGTAATTGGGGCGTCAGTAAGCTTTTTCCTGGCCGTCGGAAGTGAATTTATTCACTGCGAGGGGTTCGCGTGGGCCTTCGCCGTTATTCTAGCTTGCACGTAAAGATTGGGTATCGTGGGTCTATTGAATCTGCTGCCTTTTTGAAGAGATGTTTCGAGTCACATAAAAGGAGAAAGAATCCAACGGATTTTCGGGTGAAAGTTTTACCGCGGATTTGTTGGCTCTTAGTGATTTTCAGAGTGTGAACAAGAGGCGTAAGGTTTCTTCATGGGGCCTACGTGCTCTGGCGTCCCTTTGAGGGTCTGAAGCTCAAGGTCAATTGTTCAGAGGGGGAATTTCCTGAATAATTCCATAGATTCGATCTAGCGTATTGGATTGTGTCAAGTCATTCTGCCCAGCTGAATCAGAGAAATATCGTGTGTATTATTGTTGAGTTTTGATTGATTATTTTTTTATAAATATTTGCTCAATCGCCGAACGGGGTGTTCATAGTCTAATAGGTAGCATTCGTTAAAGCGGAGCTCCACGGACGATTTATTGCTAGGGGAGGGTCTAGAGCCCGGATAGGTTCTAGTATTTTATTTATTTAATATTATTGAGAAACTATGGAGACAGTGAAGAAACTATTTCTTTATTTATTTTTTAGATTCAGAGCGGCGTAATTAAGAGAAATCCTTATTATTTTCTTTGTTTTTGATTTCGCTCTTCCGAAGCCATTTTCAATCTTGAGTACCGCAGATCTCTGCGATTAAAATCAATTTTGTTTTATTTTGATTTGTTTCGGGAGGTGAACGTACTCCATTAAGAATTAGAATTATTTGTGGTTTGATTGAGATCTCTGAAAATCTTTCTATTATTTCTTTTGATTACTGGTGAGTATGCGCCTCTCTTATAATTCATGCTAAAAATTGGTATCTTTTTTGCTGCTGTTTGCACATGTGATCCTCTTTCCTTATCCCTTCTATAATTGTAAGTGGTTTACGCAAGCCTTGGTGACAACAAATCGGTAAACCAGAGCATTGCAGTTGCACTCCGGAAGCGAGAGGAAATATTTATTAGAAGAGTTTTTTGGGGAAACTTAGATTGGGAGAAGAGTTTCGCCGAAAATTTATCTGTATTCTATTTGTAATACGGTTTTTTAATATAAAAAATTTTCCCTATCCAGCATCTCCTCCCTATCCCCATCCCTCATATTGTTAACCCATTTCTCACCCCGCATATTATATATATGTTGTAGCCTTCGGGCTGATACTATACTATTCAATCTTCTATGTATAAACTTGTACCATATTGTTGTCTTGTCTTGTTTGTAAATATTTATCCATGTTAATAAATCTTGTTGAATCTTGAATCTTGAATCGTGTATTCTATTTGATGGTAATTTAATTTTTTTAAGGTCTGGTATTTGATTTGGGATTTTAGTCGATAGTCACGTATATTTTCACAACAAGCCACCTTCAAGTTGTCCGATATTTTAGAAATATCAGATAATGTCACAACCCGCAACAACCTAGTCGCTCTAACGATACGAGTCACCAGAGACTCTTGAGTTGGAGTTTTTTTTTTGGAATCTTGAGATTTTTGTTTAGATCGTTTTGAGAGTAAAGATTTTCAGTTTATCGTCACAACCACCAACCTAACCTTAATGCTATTAAGTCTTCTGAGTAATTTATCGGTGAATTCTCGCGTGGTTATAGAGTACTTATGAGTGAATTATCGTAGAGCATTAAGAATCTTAGACTATTGTAATAACCCATGGCCTTCTTAATTGCTCTTAAGCAAATGGCCATTAAAGGCCTCAGTCAGATTGGATCATTGAATAATCATTTTTCAGTTTGAGTTTTTTTTTTTTCGGTTCTTGTTGATAACGTGATATCTTTACATCCGTGTTTTATTTTGATAATTCTCCGGGCTATGGGTGAATTACGAAACAGATAATTCCACACCAGTATTTCAATTGTTTTTCCTTTTTTTGACAGATTTTACCCACATTCACGTATGAAAAAATTCAACAGCAAACCTAGCGAATTCGCTAAAAAATTCTATTGGAATTTTATCTATTAGAAAATTTTAGTCTCTCTGCTCTGATTCTATTTGATATTCGATAAGAAAAAGTCAATAGATTTCATGTTTCTTTGAATTTATCTCTTGAGATTTTTTCTATAAGGATGCTTGAACATCAAGCTTTTTCCACTCGGATTCTGTAATGCAAAATAAAACAAAATCCAGCGGAAAAACTTGGAAAATTTCTCCTCAATAATTGTAATAGAAAAAGACCTGATAGAATAAATAATTCTAATAGAGAAAAAGAGGCGGTCCCAGTGCAAAGAGCACTTCAAACGCCCTCCCTTTAGGGACAGCTCATGTCGTTACGTCGTACGTTTTCCATTCATAGAATCTGCAGATCTTCTCGGTGACTTACAATTTTTCGTTCTTGCTTGCCTTCCATGACAAAGCTCACGGTCGAATTAAACGGCTCCAACAAAACCAGGTCAGGGAAGTCGATTGACAACATCATGCCTACCGGAGCCAAGCTTCAGAAGAACATCTCGGATGTTCTGCTCTTCTCGCGTCAATACAAGCTCGTATTTATTATGGACATTACCAAAATGTTCCGTCAAATTCAAGTACATCCGGAAGACTAGCCACTCCAACAACTTCTTTGGACCGATTCAAATCCAAATATCGACATATCAGCTCAACACATCATGTATGCGGAGCAAAATGAGTCACGTATGGAACGCGCTCAGGTCCGCTCCTATCCATGCGTGTTCTCGCTCAGCTCGTCGAAGACGAACGGTTTACGTACCTCCTCACAGTGGATCCGCACATTAGGGGAAGATGTGCCGATGATATCTGTGAAGGCGCTAATTCTAGTAAAGAACTCATTCACTCAGCTCATCAGGTGACTCAGCTCTATTTGTCAGGTGGCTTCCTCTTAGCCAAATGGCATTCGAATAGCTCAGCTGTACTTAAAACTTTCTCACCTGACAGCACTTCCCAAGAAGTACGTTCTCCCGAGGAATCACTCCTCATTGGAGTGTCATTTTGGAGGTTTCATGGCATCCAGGCCGGGACAGCTTCACGTTTTTCATCACTCTGCCTGAAACCCACATAAGCACCAAGAGAATCATTCTCTTAGAGATAGCTCAGCTCTGCGACCCACTCGGTTTCATAACATCATTAGTTATTCGCGCCAAGATCTTGCTGTAATCGCTTTGGATCGTGAGACTAGAATGGGACGCCCCGGTTTCCTCGACAGCCGCTGCACGCTTGCAGCTGTTCAGAAAGGAACTTACACAGGCGTCGGACTTCACCGTGCCGAGGTGGCTTGGACTGCGCAAGGACTCTACCTTCGAAATACATGGGTTTTCTAATGCTTCTCAAGTGGCGATGTCAGCCGTAGTTTACGTTAAGGTTTACAACGGGAGTAAACCTCCTCAAATCTCTCTATTCTGCTCAATAATCAAGGTGGCATCCCTCAAACGACTGACACTCTCATGATTAGAACTCACTGTAGATCTTCTGCTCGCTAAATTTGTCACGTATGTTTAGAATCAGCTCAACCTCACGAAAGTTTCCACCTATTTTTGGACGGAGTCACTGGTCACACTGACGTGAATCAGCTCACATTCATCAAGATGGAAATAATTTGTGAAGAACCGGGTATCACTCATCCAGGAGTTTACTCAACAAGCTCACTGGAGACTGGTACCAGGAAAGGAGATCAGTGCAGACTGAGATTCTGGACGTCTCTCTGCCTGTCAACTGGTAGCTCATAGACTCTGATGGACAGGACCATGATACTTCAGCACGACAGCTGAACCTGGCCGACCTACGTCCTGGAAAGCGACTTCAACGTAGACTTCGAGGAATAACCAGGAGTTCTACTTCACGTACATGCTCAACCAATCTCTCTCCAGGATCAAATCGACAGGTTTTCATCATTCAACCGGCTGTTCGGGGTCACCGCTATCTGTCGAAAGTTTGTCGCATGGCTCAAGAAAGTTCCCATCTCATCTCTCTATTATCCGCTCACACTTGGTGATTTTGAAGATGCTCGCATTTTTTGGATCAAGTTCACACAGGTAGCGCACTTCCAGGATCGACTCAGAATCATGTCATGAGGACAGCAATTCTTGAAATCTCACCCTCTCATTAAACGCACACTCCTCATTGATCACCAAGGAGTTCTGAGAGTTGGAGGTCGGTTCAAGTTCGCTCAATCTCACTCAGGGGAAAGAATCACGCACTCCTTCCAAAGGAATCTCAACTGGCTCAACGTATCATCACACAAGCTCATCTCCGGATGTATTGGATACTCGGAGATCGAGCTCCTGTACACTCCTTTATTCTTTGGTGTGTTCCAGGTGCACGTCAACGAGGAGTAGCTCATAGGTGTCACGTCAACACTTACCAGCTCATGGGCCAGTTGCCATCAGTAAGACTCAACCCGCTCGTACTGTTCTGAACACTGGAGTCGACTATGCCGGTCCCCAGTGTCACTCAAGCGTGGAAGAGGCGGGGTTACAAATCGTACAAGGGCTGATTGGCAATTTTTATCTGCATGACCACCTCAGCAGTGCACCTCGAAGTCGTGGCATACTACTCCGCGGAAGGATTCATGGCAGCCTATCATCGGTTTACGAGTTGTCGTGGGATCTGTAAATCCTTGTTCAGCAACTGTGGGACCAATTTTTTCGGCACTGGCAAGGAGCTCAATAAGTTATTCTCAGCAGGATCATCCCAATCAAGACAGCTCGACCAACTTCATCAACGATGGGCCTCAATAGTCGTTCAACCCTTCAGGCGCGTCCCACACGCCACTGCCAGGCCACTGGCAGGCCACTGTCAGGCGCGTTCCATTGGAGGAACGTGGAAAGCAGCAGTAAAGTCGGTGAAATTCCATCTCCCTCATACTATCGGCGAGGACCTATTCATCTTCGAGGAACTCACCACTTTCCTCGCCCAAATTGAAGCCCTGTTGAACTCGCGACCATTGGAACCGCTCACTAATGATTCTGATGACTGCTCAGCATTGACGCTGGGAAATTTTCTCATCGGTCTGGCTGCCACAACTCGTCGAGACCTATCACTGGAGCAGCTCAACGTCTCTTGACTCTTCAGGTGGCAGCTCATTCAACAATGACTTCAAGAATTCTGAAAGAGGTGGTCCACTGAATATCTCCAACGGCTTCAATCAATATCCAAGTGGCACCGCCCGACTCACGAGATCTCTGTCGGCTCACTGATTCTACTCACGGACGAGAGATTCCCGCCTACCAAGTGGCCACTCTTCCGAGTGATTGCTCTTCACTCAGAAAGACGGAAATATTGGCAAGCTCGTGCTCCTGTCCATTTCTCTCTCAGAAGAGCAGAGCTAGATCAGCTCATCGGGTTCTCACATCTGCGCTTCGTCAACCTCAAAGGATTTACGGGATGACGACATCTAGACTGGACGGGATTTACGACCCCCAAAGTCCAGAATATCGCCGCGCCTGGTCAGCAGCCCTTCAAGACCGCCTCGCAGATCTTCTCACTCGTGACGAATCCATAATGCTTAACAAGAGCGTTTTTATCTTTCTTCTTTCGGTTACAGCTCAATTATACAGTGAATCGGTTTAGCAACTTCACAGTTGCTGACGGCGGGAGAAAGTTGAAAATCTCAAAAATTCACTCGCACGGATGCACCCACACAACTTCACTCACACACGCATGCTCACGCACAGTTCGCATGCAACGCTCTCCCAGCTCACGCATGATTGACCGAATCACCTCAGATGACCAGTGGCTTCTCACCTCTCACACCTGAGGCGCCACTTCATGGACAGGTGTCGTGCGAATGCCCCTTTTTAATTGGGTCGCATTCACACCTCTGGATTTTCGTCAGCCGCCACCTTGTGGCATATCAATCTTTCTCATTTGCATATTGTCCTCCGCACGTGGATATTGCTTTACTCAAGTTCATTTGCTTTTCTACTTATTCTTGCTCTGCTCTTAATTATCTGCTCTGCTCTTTCTACTTATTGTACTCAGTGATATTTTTTTATTGTAACAAAAATGATCAGTGTTATTAAATTGACTGTTTTGACTGAAGTGCACGTGTCATGGATCCGAGACACGCTCATCCCACTCCCGAGAAATCCATCATCTCATTCATCCTTTTCCACCAAATTCGGGCTAATTATCGAAAACTGTCAAAATAGGATAAGGTAACATAGAGATGATGTGAAACAACGTCAAGAAGATCAGAAAGGTTAGTTTTCACCTCCGAAAACCCGAAATGTTAAAGGGAAAGAATTTTGCTTTAAAAAAGGAGTTAAAATAGATGATAGAATAATAGGAACGAAATGACGGTTCATTTGACCTCTGGTGAGGACATGTGTCTGTGGATATATTGAGCTGAGACTGCAAAAAAAAGACGGGTCAAGATTACGCCAATTCAGTCACCAAGTGAGTACGAAATATTCTCTGGAAAGTTGCCATTGTAATCTCTGTATCCACCCATAATTGATATCAAGATTCTTCACGTACCATACACGCGATTAAATTTGAGAGACAATTTTCCTGTGAATCAATCTCTAATCAATTAACATTTGCATCTAGCAGACTTGAACCAATGGTTTTTGCGTTGTCACTGAATGAATACTTCATTCGCTGCAAGAACACAATTCAAGTTCTACTTATGGACCGTTTCTATCGTGTAACAAGGATAGTGGAGCTCTGATATGCTCACTGAAGACAGCGGAGTAAACGTTCCACAATCAGAGTCGCCTGACACTGGGTTATGAACACCAAGAACACCTTTGAGCTTGGAAAATACATCGCAATTTAGAAATATTGCTCTCTGTATTGCAATGAAGCTGTGATAAAGCTGATTAAAATAATAAAAAATTGAAACACTGGATTACACTGTGACTTATATTCAGAGAAAAAATTATTTCAGGAATAAATGAACATAAGTAAACAATGGTAATAATTGAATGGTAGTGTGTGAACAATAACTTTCAGGACTTTGTCCAATAAAATTATCATACTTCTCAATTTGACTTTCCACTATTTCTTAAAAGAAAATTCCAACACGGGTGTGAGAAATTTCGAAGATGCTTACATAACACTAGCCGCTTCGCGCGCGCCTCATCGATTGGCTAGTTGAAAATTGATGTAGAATAATTGATATGATGATCAATATGATCATTGATACAATGATTGATATGATGATGATGATAATTATTGTTTTTTATTCATTCATAAATGAATGAATGATATCACATTGAAGGAAATAGTATTTATGATAAGGCAAAGTCAATGAAGAAAAAGTTAAAGTTTCTCGAGTTTCCAAAAAAACTTGAGAATTTTCTCGAATTTTCCAGAACACTTCAGAAAACCTCAGAACTTTCGACGAAACGGCGAAAATTTCAAGGAAATATCTCATAATAATCTAAATGGAAATAATTTGTCTAATAACTAACTTGCGGGAGAACTCGAGAAGGGCATTCTCGAGTTCTCCCGAAAGTTCTAGAAATTTTAGTTTCGAAGAATATTCCCTCATTTTGTAGAAAATTCGAGAAACCTTCAGAAAGTTGTGGAAATTTCTAGAACTTTCTGCATTACACCCTCTCAGTGGTGATTTTCGAGAAAATAAAAAAAACATGTCTTTTTATTTTGAAAGGAGAATGCGCATTTTTAACTCTCTAACTTGAGCGGTTTTCGAAATCGCATAAAAAATTTTGCCCGCTTTTCACCCCCTTAGGAGGTGAATTTCCAAAAACCGTCCCTTAGTGGGAGCTTACGTCACTAAGGGTAGCTGAAGGCAAAAGCTCATGCTCGTAGCTCTTGTAGTTTGGGGTGTGCGTTGATACATCAGTCGGGTCGAAAATGCCTTCTCCTTTATTATATAACGATATGTCGTCTTCACATGTTATGACATTTGTGACGAAATTCCAGGCGAATTCGTCACCTGCGGAACTCCAGGGTATTTATATATAGAAAGAGAGAAAGAGAGAGGGAGGGAGAGAGAGAGGGAGAGAGTAAAAATTTACAAACCGTTACCTTTTCTTCGCGATAAATATCTATACGGAGAATTAGAGCTACCTGCTACCTTAACTCTACTTCAGAGCTACCTTAAGTTCGGAGAACTACTTAAATTGGTTACCTATCGCGTGAATTGATTCCCTAAATTTTTAGAATAATATGTTAAATAACTTCATTAGATAAATCAGATATTTTGCAGATATTTTTTTCAAGTCTGTTTTGTTGAGTTAGAGTTTAGTATTTTTGAGATTTTCCTACGTCAATTCGGTTAAGGATCAGGATATCACCGTGGAATATTTGGCCAAGATAATGTGCTACCCAGTGTTTCCTGTAACCCTTTTTGTTTGTCGATAGAGTGAGTACATAGGTCGAGTTGAAATGCTTGCGCTCCCTTGAGCGAGAGTGTTAGGGCTTTCAGTTGGAAGGCCGTGGAGACGATNTTGAGCGAGAGTGTTAGGGCTTTCAGTTAGAAGGCTGTGGAGACGATTGCCCAGTCGTCAAAACGGATCGCCATTGGGTTTTTCGTTTAGTTAAATTTGCGTTGGCGTTTGAGTTTTCATTGGTAAAGTTCTAATTCCTCTCCGGAGAGTGCCCTCTGTAGATAAGCTACCTTATTCCGGTCGTAGATGGAGTGAAGACCCGCTCGGCCATCTCAGTTTCGTGTTGAGTCCAAGTCATTATAATTTTATTCGGTTAAAATAATTAGAATCAATTATATAAATATTCAAATCTAAATCTTTAAATATTTCGCGCATAATTACCCCGGGAATCGATAGTTCCCATCTACAACACTCGAGTCAGCACCGTACGGGGCTAGACTCCCCCAGACTCACCACCACTATGCAACAGGCCCGAGCGGACACCCGTGATAGTCGCCATTACAGTATTCACCCAGACGACCACGTGTGAGGAACCTCTCCGCGTTGCTCCTTTACGGAAATTAGTTTTGAATTAATGATCGGGGTTAATCAACCCAATTATCGTTGAATTCAACGCTCCAGACTATGGTAAGTACCCGTGTACTTATTTAGAGGTGATTAAAAGTGAATTAGTGCGGTTTTTTTCGGAAAAGCGATTGGACCACGTAGGATGGCGACGCTACCTTGCGACAGGACGCCAGCGTCCACATCCATGGTTTGAGGGGTAGAAAACCCTTCAAACGAACCCAAATGCTCCCTGGAAGCTACCTGAAGTTATCTAAATGATAATTATGCTACCTGAATAGACCAAAATAGTAATAATGCTACCTACCATAAGTCGCTACAGCGATTGATGCAACTCGCTACCTACTTCATTGCTACCTCTTGGCTTACTACCTTTTCTCGCTCCCTTTACGTAACTATCATATACTACCTATTTCTCTATATTTTTCTCTAACTCACAAGAGTTTTGGAGGAAAAATGATGCTACGTGAATTGTGGTTACGCTACCTTTTACGCGTTTTAAGGCTCTCTAGCGTTCGTTGAGTTTTGGATTCCGGTTGGGCATGGGAACGTTATCTTTCTAGTTATCTTTACTTTTATGGTTGGAATCCAGAACAAGAAAATTATCTAAGCTCTCTTACACTAATGAATAAGCTACCTATTATTTTAGAAGTCATTTGAGACCGTCAGCTACCTATTTTCATGGAGAAAACCTCCATTTCCGGGTTAGAAATGCTCCCTTCCGGCAAATCAGCCACGTGGCTGATTTAAGCTCCCTAGCTCATTTTGCTACCTTTTCGGTGCATGAGATCCCCGATTTTAATGCGTTGCAAATGGCATAAAAATTAAGAAAACTATTACAAAGGCGCTCCAGAATTCGGAATTCGATTAATGACAGTCGAAAATAAGAAAAATTAGTACCTTTTCGTGAGCTCTCTTTTTATTTCGCGTAGTTACCTCATCCGTTCTCTCTCGCACGTACGCTACCTTCCTATAGTCTCTCTCCCTCGGATTCGTGTTCCCCTCGTGGACAATACTTTTGCTTCTTTCATCAGCTTTGGATTGGGATCGCTTTCTTTTCCATACTTAAAATATTATTCGCATATTTTTGAGTCTTTTGGAGTTTAATGGAACATTTCAGAGTATTTAAAATTATTTTGAGTCACATTGATGTAATGTTGTATTTGTACGAATTTACGATTTTGTATTAATTTTGGCAATAGTGGAATACGTCAGTACAATTATGTTTTATTATTCAACATCGACCTTACCTATCCCATTCAGAATTTAAGACATTGGTTTATTGGTTTCTCGATCGATGATTGGCTTTGTTAATTGATGTTCTCGCCCACGAATCCACCCCTCTCTCCACGACCCGCACACTGAGCAACCGAGTAAATCCCGTACTCTCTTAATCCACATTTCTGCGTATGATTGCGTTATATTTCTTGTCGTTATTGGATCTTTGGAGACAATCAGTATTTAGTTTTAAGAAAATACAGTTCCGTTTGCGGTTTATCGATTTCGCGTTGCTAAAAATCGGCTGGCGCCCTAAACACTCGAAATAATGATTGCATGAGCTGCTGATTGTTCCCGGAGTCCAGTTGTAGAGTTAAGGTTTTTGGCTTTTCAGACTTGTCGGATTACGAGAACGAAGATAATGATTTGGCCGTGTTTGGTTAATCGAGAATTTTGGATTAGGGTTTGTTGCGTATTTGTTGAGGCCAAAGAAAAATCATTACATATTGTCATACAAAATATAACTTTTTATTCTATTTTATGCCATGAAATTCTCGTACGTATCATAAATTTTGAACAACTGTCAATCAAAATTACTATGCGACCGAAATATAATTTTGTGAAACGTGTATGAGAAATCTATTGTTGCAAAATTCAAAATTTCTTATACTTCTGTCTGATAGAATTCTAACACCGGTGTATAAAAATTCTAGAAATGTATAGGAGTGAAAAAGTTAACATAATACTGTATTATAATTTTATAATACAGTTTGATGTAAATTACTTCCTATAAATTTGTAGTAAATTTTGCCCGGGAATTGCAGCCTGCCTAGCTCAAGCTCCGGGCGCAAATCACTTTCAACGCTCATATTTAGCTTGGGAATCGACCCTGCCAAATGAATATACACTTCCATGATCATATGTCGTAGTATACCTCCAGCACCAGTTGAACGACATCCACCAGAAAGTTCTCGATTCTTAATTACATTTTGCCTCAGACTGTTGAACTTTTGATGGATTTTTTTGAGGGAAAAAGAATTCCATAGAATTATAGTTTAATTGAAATGATTGAAAATAGCGGAAGCTCAAATTTCTTTTTCAGAAGCGAAACAATCCAAGCCAAATAATTTCTTTGGTGATAAATACTTCTTTCATCAATATTTCTTTAGAGTTTAATAGTTTCGTGGTTTGGAAGATTGAAAAATTTGATAAAATATTCATAATTGCACTTCAGTTATTCTTAAGAAACTGGAGAAAATTATACAACCATGTTTTATATGAATAAAAAAACAATTGTGTTGCTGTCGGAGCCAATTTTCTTTTTTTCGTGATACCTGCCTCAAAATTGCACTTTGCGAAACGGTTTTGTGTGCACAAAGCGGTTGTTTTCCTCAAGGCGTCCATTACAAGCATGCGTAAAGTGAATTCTCATGCGAAATTCACTTTACGCACACTCTTGAACTTTACGCACTCATGCACAAAAACAACCACATTGCCCCCGTGACAGTTCTGAACAGTGAACTCGGCAGGTACCACAAAAAATAGGATGTGTTACACGTGCTTGCGAAAAAGTGGAATTATTAAATGTATTTTCAATTTGTTTAATAGCAATCCACGTTTTTTTCCAATTTTTGATAATTGCGCCCTTGCCTTACAATTAATAACAAATATATTATGAGCAAACCTTGAAGGAATTACATACTGATAATATTATAATTCCACAGAATACTCCATCACATATTCATTGAGTACTAAGGTCATCCCTCAAAAGATGGGATTTGTCTCGTGTGTATGAGAATTTTGTCGGATGGTGAAGCAACAACGGCAATTTCGATGCAAAATAGTTCGAAAAGATGACCGAAAAAGAAATTGAATATTGACTGCAGTCTGAATACTTCTAATCCATAATGATTGTCGATTTCCCACAAGATGAGTGATATTGTTGCATACTACGAGTGAAGAAATGTTGAAAAATAGAGACATCATTTTGAAGAATAAAATTGAAAAATAAAAGAATTTTCTCGAATATATTGTTGATTATTTTTCCAACCCAAATATCGGGTAATATAATTGGCCCATTCGACATCACGTGGTACAAGCTACAGGGTTTTCAACTGATACTTTTTTGATAATTTTCTCTGGTAGTTGCTATATAAAAAACAAAACATCATGCAGTCGAATTAACCCCTCGTCAAACTGACAGATTGAATTCAATTGTGGTAATCTGAGGATTTTTATTCGAAATGAGTAGATTCGGTGTTCATTCCCTGAAAACCATTGACGAAAAAGTAAAGGGAAATATTCCCGTCAATACGGGGAAAACGAAGAAGACAATTTGGAATCAATTTACCAGTTTTTGTGAGGAGAGAAACTACACATTGAGTGCTGACACACACATTGAATGCTGTTGTGTTAATTATACAATTTTCGTTTCTCAATTGTGAGTTTCGTCTCATGGTCCAATTATATTGCCCGACATTTCGATTGGAAAAATAATTCCCCGAATACCACACGAGTTTCAAAATTAATCGGGCATTGTGGGCTCTTGTGGTATTACAAGTGAGTATTTGTTCTTTTTCTCCCTCTGAACTATCTTCGATCGTCTCATTCTATTCCGTTATTCTTTTATCTCGTGTCTTGTTCCATGGTCGTATCTTTTTAATTACTACTCTTTTTATTATTTATTTCGCCCAAATTCTTTAATAAACTGATTATTTATTAAAAAGGGTCTCTTCTTTAACATTAGTATCGGAAGTATTGCGATTATTTTTTTTAGAGTGAAATAGTGAAAATTCAAGAAGTAAAATGGCTGCTCCCGCTGAAAGGCATCGTTTTCGTACTTCTCACCGGGTGACAAGCCTCACATATCTGGATACTCAAGACTAGGATTTAACTCGATATCCGGGAAGAAGTCCGGTTAGCCGTGGGTGATCTGAAGCCCTGGCTGACCGATTTTCTCGCTCAACATGGACACAATATGAAGATGGAACTTCAAGAGGGAAGACAAGGAACTTTGTCGAAAATTCCATTCGATCAAATAATCAACTCATGATGGATTATTTACCGAAAAAATCCCCGATATGTTGCAACATCTGACAATGGTGCTGCAGAATCAATTTCAATCTGCAGTCAATCAAGCCATCGAAAGTGCGGTCAAAAGGAAGGTTGAAAATATGAGGAATGAAATCATGGAAATTTTAACAGATAAGTCAATTTCTCCTTGTCCTGACATACTATTTCCTCAACATTCTAACACATTAACTAACTTCACACTATATTCCTAAATCTCCTCGAAATTCTCACTTTCTCCCATCGACACTTAAAATTTAACCTTCTAAGATGAAAGTCAGCCTGAGTAGTACTGTGTCCGGCGGAGTGGGGACGGGAAATTCTTACCGAAAATGCATAGAGTGGTGGAAACGCCCATTCGCCTCAGTGGGTTAATAAAATTGCCACATTAGGATGGAACTACTTCATGGTGGTAATATGAGCGACTTTTTGACGTTATTGCAACAGAGAATGGACGGTCAGGTAGAGTCACCGCGTTATATATTTACTTCCTTCCCATCGAGGTAAGTCTCAATCAATTATTGAGACACTTCCAGTTTTCGATTTAACGGATAATAATAAATGAGAAGACGTCCTTAATTCTAGATTCGGGGAACAGCAATTTTACCGCGTGTATTATTCCCACTTACGCGCTCGGGTTCAAAATAGAAACGAGGATTTGAAAATTTATGCGGAAGAGGTCCGTAAAATTGGTGGTCCTAGCTCCTCAGATTTTTCTGAGGGTAAACTCAAAATTATGGGTTTTTTAGGTGCTTTTTTTGGTATCCGAATGAAAAATTTAATGTCCATATTTTTGACTCATAAACTAGAATTCGTTATTTTAAGCATAAAGCTAGCAATCCTGATCTTGGAAAATGGTTCACAAAAAAAATGAGCACCATAATTAAGAGCTTTTTAAGCGCTTTCTTGGTACCTAGTCTCGAAAAAAGTGAATCATAAATGAAACAAGCGCGATAATTACGCACTTTTCTGGTACTCAAATAGAAAATTTGGTGCTCATTTTTTTTGTCCCATACAGAATGAATGGATTGCTTTGAGGACGTGAGATGGTTTAATTCCATGTTTTCAGGGATCCGTATCTTGAGGCGAAAGAAATGGTGTTGGCGTGGACTCGTGGGTCAAGATTACACAACGAGTAGTCCAAGTATTGGCCCGCGGTGAGATTGATTTTACTGAGCATTGGGAATTGGGGTGGGCACAAGGTGGATGAGACGAAGTCTCCGGATGACTGTGTCGAATGTGCTTCTCCTTGCTGAGCGCCCTGCGAGGTGAGAAGGATTCCCAGGTGACCGTTGATTTCAACCGTTTTGACCATTGAGTCAAGCATTCTGGAGGAAGAAAGCACACGTCAGAAGAGTGGAAACATCCTCGGCGCAGAACATGTGATAATTCTCGTGATAGACACACTTTATTGTAATGACTCGACTGAAAAGACGGTGATCGATGAAGTGGATTACTCCTAGTATGGTGAACTTCGTCCACTCTACGCTTTCACACTGCTGCCTCCGCATTGAGAGTCCCACCACTAGATGTCCTCGGAATAGACGAGTTTGCCTCCAAGGCCGGATTCCGCCAGACTTTCCGTAAAAGCTTAGCTGGCACCCAACATATTGAGCGATGGAGAAGGTCTCAAAATTGTTTGGGATCTCGGCTGGTGAAGCACCACCAAAAATCCCTTACAATATACAGATGGAGACATATGCTTGCTGTAGAATTCATTGGCATAGTTTTTTGAGTTTTCCCTTTGGGGAAAGGATTTAATGATACTTGCAAGTTATGGTCTGAAGGATATTCCAGGAAGAGATGTTCATGGAGAACGATCGATTCGTGATGATGATCGTGACTTGAGATTTCCTAAATAATGATACTCAAAACTCAAAATATCGTTATAAGAAAATTGAAATAATGCCTCTATGTTTGGCTTGTTTTCTGATCTTCTCGAGACGTGAAATGTTCAATGGAATCATGACTTCATAAGAAGTCGTGTATCACCATTATTTTGTTCATGTAATTTCTCGGTACTTACTATTCCTGAAATTTAGAAATGGCCGATTATAATTCCCCATGACTTTCAAGATTATCCGATATTTTCCATAGTTGTGCAGCATAGCAACAATAAGAAGGATGAATTTTGTAAGTTGAAATGTATTGCAGAACTTATATCGATTGATGATTGCAGGAGAACTTGAGAGAAACATCCAATGAATTTTGAAGGTCGCGGGGTGTTCGGAGGATTATTTCCTCCATTCTGATTTTGGCCTATCAAGTGTGATGTTCGGGGTTACATGACACCATTCAGCAAAATGTGGAGAATATGTGTCAAGCGAGTATAGAGAAATTGTATAGAGAAATTGCCATTCTGATAATTTACCGGGCGCGGGGGAAGTTTCAATGTGAAACGTGTCACGTGACTCGAAATGCGGCACTCTCATTGATCGAAATCATAATGGAAGAAATAATCACAAATATTCACCTTGTAGCTGATACTATTAATGACTGAAACACAACTTTTTCAGAACATATCATAGACGTCCTTGATAGGACATACATAATATCATTATGGTATTTATGGCGGGTAGGCAAGTAGAAGATAAGGCGGACGGAAATCTATTGTTCTCTTGCAGAAAACTAATTGCCGAACAAAAAAAAACTATATTTCAATTAGGAATTTTCAATCTATTTCGACCATTTTTGTATGCGAAATATTTTTTCAACAACTTTTTCATTTTTTTCCCACCTATTTTAAGCCTTCGTTTATTTTTCTTCTGAATAATTGAAATATAATTAATATGGATAGAAAAAGTGACAACGTCGTGCCGTTCGAGGTAGAAGTTAGCAGCACTGATTCACTCAGCTATTAGGTTCTTTCCCATAGCGAAATGTATCATCACAACTCCAGTCGTATCTGCCACGCTTACCCCTCAATGATTTCTAACCTCATATGCAGATGATTTCTAACCTCGACGTTGTCGCTATTCCAAGTTGCGCACGCAGAATTTTTATTTTTCATGTGTTTTTTAATTATCTCTTCTAAACAATTTTCTTAAGCCACTACAATTATTTTTTATTTTCCTCCTGTTTGTCTATTTTTAATATTTTTTTTCCGAATTTCCATAAGAACCCGCGTTAAAATGAAATTTTCAGAAAAATTCCTGTGTTTCACTCATGCTCCTCAACTATCGTGGATGTTGCATAGAGGTTTAGAAAAATTCGAAGAATGTATGAAAAAAAATCAATTTCCTGACTTTTTTTCAACCTCCCCTGACGACGCCATAAATACCTCAAGAGGGTATCCCCTTAATTCTAGGATAACTTGATAATTACATGAAAAAAAATATTTATTTTTCATTTTACCTGCAGAGGAGAATATCTGAATAAGATGGAGGCATGCCACCCTCATCTTTTCCATAAATACTTTCGTAAGTTGGTGGAGGAAAGATTCCTATTGATCCCATACTATCTTTACTCGGAGTTTCAGCATCCATTTCAAGAACACTACCCTGGTTACTTTGCAGCTGATGCCTATTAACGCATCGAGGATTTCTCTGTGCCCGGATGACAGTTTCTCCCAATTCTACGAGATCCAACCCTAAAAACAACAAAGAAATTTATTATTTTTACTTCCTGGTTCCAATTGAGCAAAAGCAAGCCTGAGTATCGTTTACAATTTTTTTATGATCTCATCATAGAAAATTATTTTACTAATATCTTCGGAGCTCGTAGGTTTGAATGATGTGGCACGACAATTTTTCTCCGCTTACGGATGATGATATTTATATTATTAAAATAAAATTCTCAGTTTTGGAAGTTCTGTCATAAAAATGGTTTCCGTGAGACTTTTCTCACATGCGCAGTCACTTAAAAAAATATGTATAGTCCCGGATAGAACCATCAAATATGGCGGAAATTATGTTGTTTGAAATGGATTTGAACATAAATAAGAAGAACGGGCGTCTGAGAATTGTTGATCTCGACCCTCTCCCATTATTTGTAGAAGACCAGCTGGCAATAGTTCTTGACTGAGTTTCTTCTTAAGAAAATCAAGATTTTCCTTTCGAAGATGTTGCAATATGAGCATCAGATAATTTTTCTGAATTTTTCAGAAGACATGACACAGGATTTTCGTCTGCGACATTTTACAGGATTTTGCCTGAGAAGTTTCACAGGATTCTCCTCAAGTAGTTCGAGAGGATTTTCTCCAGGTAGTATTATTGATTCTTTTCCAGGCAATTGCACAGGATTCTCTCCAGCAAATTTACAGAATATCCTCCAGTGAATTTTTCGCTGAGTGTGGAAATTCTTTTTCGGAAAATGTTGAAAATTTAACAGAATTTTCTGCCGGACAATTTTCAAGATTTTCTCCAGGAGATTTTCCAAAATTGTAAAACATTACAAAACATGTTCAATAATTTTTTTTCAACATTGACAAAAACTACAGATGAGGAAAGAAGTAAGAAAGAAAAATTGTGAAAACATTGTGAAACATGTGGCAAAATGTTTTTTTGGATTTTTGATAAAACCTAGAGTATTATTGTTTCAATTAGAGGGTTGCTGCTGACAATTTTTCTGTCGATAAACACACATCTCTCTCTCTCTCTCTCCCTCTCCCTCTCTCCCTCTCTCTCTCTCTCTCTC
>NW_021680380.1:356927-418767 GCF_001412515.2 Diachasma alloeum | reverse complement strand
CTCTCTCTCTCTCTCTCTCTTTGCCCTCTCTCTTTCTTTCTCCCTCTCCCTCTCTTTCTCCCTCTCCCTTCCCCTCCCTCTCACCCACCCTTTTTACTCGTCACCTTATTCTCTCTTTCTCCACCTCTTACTCGCCTCGCAGAGGTGAGTTGTTATCAGGTCTCGCTGGTATTCTTAACGAATACCTCTGTTCGTTACAAGATATGTAAATTCTATATGTCACAATAATACAAATCAGATTTCACATTTTGCAATTTTTTTCAACATTTAAAGATTCCAATCATATGTATAAACTTTGGAATTCTACACAGCAAAATTCAACATCCATATTATACTTTCCACGGAGGTACATACGTGCAATGTATGGTTGGACCTGTGCCAAACAAACATTTGAAGAACCTTCCTCCAAGTGATCTTTCCATTTGAAGAATCATTTATAGAGTAAATATTATTGTAAATTATGATTAAATCCATTGTATTTTTTTCGTGATTCTGCCAAGAAAACTTGTGCCTATATTAACGTATGCAAAATTTTTGGAAATTAAATATGATGACAATGAAATATCAAAATCCGGAGCAAGGATCAGCTACATGAAATTCAATTATCTTACCGGTAGTATCAGCTTGAAACTGAGTAAAAATAGTTCCGTCGACCACCAACATTCTTCCGTGAGGCAGAAGAATTATCGTAGGGGTAGCACCCATCGCCTGTTCACTGTTTCCAAACCTCGAGTCAGGCTCTGGGTCCTCCAATTGACAACAGCAATATTTCCTACACAACGATCTGCAAAAAGGTGCTCCCCAACAGCAGTATGCGAATATGAAGCAAAGTACAGCGAGCATAACTAACAATGCAGCAATCCCCTGTCCTTGTTGGGCAACTGCTGGATTTGATCCTCCCGTCACACCAACCCCCAGGCCAAATCCTACTCCGTTGCTGCTGCTCATCTCGCCTAGAAATGATGAAAAAGTTCACTCTTCGCTCATGCTGATCATTATGTATTTATTATTTAATGGAAAAATTTTGAAAGATTCTACACGTCGATCCACATTTTAGAATAGATGTGTTCTGTTTCTAATTGGCCACTTCTAAATTAATAATTTGAAGGCGTTCGTGAATTGCATGACTGTGTGACAAAGGGCATTTATATTCGAATATCTAGTAAACAGAATTGGGACTAAGTTCACTTGAATATCATAATAATGAAAGATTATTCACGCAGAAAATAAATAAATGAAATAAATAGTTTAGAGAGCATAGGGTAAACTGCCCAGTAGATGGATGCCTAAGAAAACCGCCCAGTAGATGGACGTTTGTTTTTTAGCAAATGAAAAAAAAAATTGATCGAAAAAAAATCGTCACTCAGGGGTTAAGAATCACGACAGTTGGTGAAAATTCAAAGCAACAATTCACATTTCAGTGTTTTTTTGCGTAATTTCCTATCCAAAAGTAGCTCGTCCATCTACAGGGCAGTGTCCATCTACTGGGTAGCTTATCCTACTCTGTTTCCTCCCTTTGTACATAAATCATGAATAATTATTGGATTAGAAGAAAAAGGGAATACAATTCACGATCTTGAGAAAACGGGGCAACGAATTACTTCTCAGGAAAGACATGGGCCAGAAATTCTGGCCCACTGATTGACGATACTGACTTATGAGACATTTAGTTTAGAAACGAGATTGAAAGAATATTTAGTGTGTAAATGAATCTAAAATTAAGAGAATTTAAATAATTAGGCTCCAGAAATCATAAGAGAATTGAGTTCATTCGTGCCAAAACTTTGGCACTGTGACTATAAACAATTTCGCTGATAACTAAGAACAAAATTTTTTGCAAAAAAAACTCCTTCCAGGAAAATTTTTGTTTGGTGATTCGTGAAAAACCGAAACATTAATATATACAGAATGACAATTAGGAAGTTGCCTAAACTAATCGTTTATAACTTTGAAATGAGTACCAAGAAAAAAAAAGAAAAATAGATATGAATTGAGTAAAGATGTCATTTTCATTTTGAATTAGTTTCAGTTGAATCAGACACTTCTAATAGATACTTATTGAGATTTGAAAAAAATTGGCAAATTGAGCCAGGAGATACCTATTGATGGTAAATATTTTCGAAGTGATCTTCAATCGAATTTGCACAATAATCAAGCCGTGTTCGGAAATTATGAAAAACTTGTTCAATCTGAGATGGAGAAATACCAGAAATTCCGTCTCTGATGGTTTCTTNAGAAAAAAAAAGAAAAATAGATATGAATTGAGTAAAGATGTCATTTTCATTTTGAATTAGTTTCAGTTGAATCAGACACTTCTAATAGATACTTATTGAGATTTGAAAAAAATTGGCAAATTGAGCCAGGAGATACCTATTGATGGTAAATATTTTCGAAGTGATCTTCAATCGAATTTGCACAATAATCAAGCCGTGTTCGGAAATTATGAAAAACTTGTTCAATCTGAGATGGAGAAATACCAGAAATTCCGTCTCTGATGGTTTCTTTCAAATCATCTTTGGTCTCGGGTTTTTCCGCATCAACATTATCTGTCAGGAAGCTCTATAAGAAGTCACACGGGTTCAAATCGGGTGAATAAGGGGGCCATTCCATANGCAAATTGAGCCAGGAGATACCTATTGATGGTAAATATTTTCGAAGTGATCTTCAATCGAATTTGCACAATAATCAAGCCGTGTTCGGAAATTATGAAAAACTTGTTCAATCTGAGATGGAGAAATACCAGAAATTCCGTCTCTGATGGTTTCTTTCAAATCATCTTTGGTCTCGGGTTTTTCCGCATCAACATTATCTGTCAGGAAGCTCTATAAGAAGTCACACGGGTTCAAATCGGGTGAATAAGGGGGCCATTCCATACCTCCATGCGCAAACTTGGGGTATCCTAATCCGATGAAGCAATCACAATACACTTCATAAATAGCTTTAAATACGTCCTCAGTTCTAGGCGGTGTAGCACCATCTTGCATAAAATAATAGTTCTTAACCAATCCTCTTCTTTTAGCCAAAGGGAAAAATTTAGTTTGTAGCATTTCTCGATAACTATTGCTTGTAATGGTCCCTTCTATTAATTCTAAGTGTATTGTTTTGATTGAAATAGCTGCCCAAACAGTCACTTTAACAGGGTGTAAAGACTTTGCCTCAGTTGAGGATGGATTTTCGCGACCCCAAAAACGGTCATTTTGTTTATTTACATATCCATTCAAATAAAAATGAGCTTCGTCTGTGAAGATTATGTGATTGATGTCGATCTCATCATTTTCAAATTTCTGTGTTATAATTTTACAAAACTCAATTCTTTTCGTTTTGGAATCTTCTGTGAGCAACTGATGGTTCGTAATTTTGTAAGGGTGTAACTTGAGGAAATTCTGCAATATTAATCGCAATGTCTCCCGGTTCAGTTTCAAAGTTGCCGCTGCTTTTCGTATCGAATCCGTTGGATTATTCTTGAAATTTTCTTCGATCGTGGCAATCGTATCTTTTGTTGTAACTGAGTCTGATGGACCAGGAAGATCATGACGACGGCCCTCAAGAGTATAATACTTGATGAAATTATCAATCACTCTGGGAGAAAAAGTAATAAATACTTGGAAGTTTTAGTCAAAAGTGAGGTATAAATTTTTCTTTATTTTCATCTTCTGAGGGTGTTTTGACTGGCTACTTTTTTACTTTCAAATTTGGTACGAAAGTGTCTATATGCTTCAGTATAGTTTTTACTTCTAATATAAAAGTACTCGATAAGATATACGTTTTCTTCGTTTGTAAGGTTACTCATTTTGAAGGACTTCTTGTAGCGTCTCAATAGAAACTGCCAACACTCTAGTATATATCTAATGGACCTAACTTTCCAGGCCTCAGTAGGAAGGGAAGCCATGTTAGTATACTTTAGGCAACTTCCCATTTGTCACCCTGTAGAATAATGTAATTTTAATGGAAGTTTTGAAGAAAAAATACTGGAATGAAAGTCGAAGCCATGCCTGGAAAGATCGAATGGATCATGCAGTATGCAATCAGATTACACTTACTCTAAATTCAAGAATTGAATGAAAAATTCTCATCGAATGAAAAAATCTGTTGAAGCAGCACCAACTGGCGCAGTATTTCTACCAAAACATTTTATTTTTGTGTTTTAGGGACATTTTAATTTCATAATAAGTAAATGAGTCTAATAAAAAGAAAACTAGTGAACCACACGAAGAAAGAAGAAAGAGGAAAAGTAACGCTCTCGAACTTTCTCCCTCCTTCCTGCATGAGGTTGAGTTGCACTGCTAGCAACTCAATTCTTCGCTCAAATAATGTGAAATGTAGAAAAGTGGATGTAAATCCATTGATATGTGCGTAAATTTCTTCCTGTTAACTCGAAAAGAAAATAGTTATAAAATTGAAAAGCTTGTGGCCGATTTATATGATGTAAAATAAATAGAAAGGTGCTGGGAGTAGAGTCGAAGACCATTCCACCATGTTTTTGAGGCGAGACCGTGAACAGTGTTGGAGACCGGTTGATAGACCGGGACAGTTGAGTATTTGATGAGCGAATCCAGTAGAGTGAAGAAGGGATAGCGATAAACAGAATAAGAGACAGAATGTAAACATACTGTTGTCACCATTCCCTTATGTCATTTTTCCATATTATCATCCACCATTTCATTACCCCCAACTCCCCACGCAAAACACAGAGATGCACATTATAGCAATATCCTGAATAGGCTTCTATTATTAAAGAAAAAAATTAAGAAGACATTGAGAATAATATTTTTATTGCATGATGGATCAATACGGAGCCGGACCTCGCCTTCGGCTCGACCTGTAAACTACACATTCGTTGAAAACGAAATTTGTGCCCTTGTACTCTAATGTACTATTATTTTTTGATGTTGCTGCCGCGTTCACCACGTGACGAAAAGTCTTTTCGGTTACTTGTAAATGAAAAAGACAGTTCGACCACTCGCTGAACTTATCATCATTGTTAAATAATATTGTTCGACACATGTGCGAGTAGGTGCTTAAAAATGATATTGTGAATACAATTCCTTTCTTTCGTAATGTCGTTTTAAGTGTGCCATTATGAAATTGTTATTGTAGAATGAATTTTATGAGGCTACAATTCTGGACATTACAGCCCTCGTTCAGAATCGTTCAATTTGCGGTTGAATCGATTTTTGAGTTAGTATTATTAAGGTATTTTCAGATTCTAAATCGTAATGTTTTCTTTCTTTTTGATAGCTGAAGGGGTGATCATGTTCCTTATGGGACTATGACCGTGAGTAAAGATATTGACGGAGAGGTTTTGCGAATTGCTTCGAACATTATTTTCATTCTACAGGTGGACTGAATTCGAACGGGTCTTCATTCATGTTGTGAAGTACATTGAAATAGTTCAAATATTCCTCGTATTTTCGTGGATTCAAATTTATTATAAAGGGGAGTAGTTGATTATGACTATAAATCTATTGTGTGATGAAACAGTATTTCTTTGGAGTGTATTATTCACATTGCTTATTTCATTACGAGCATGTACATATGACTTTTACATACATATCTTGGTCTATATCTTGGGATTTCGGTTATCAGTATTTATGATTCAGTTTGGAAATGTATATTGTCATTAATATTATTGTTATTATTATCATTTTTTACTCGTAAATGAGATCGCTGCACGATTCTCGAGGGCTCCGTCTTCACCTCGAAGACCGCCCAGCAAACTAAGCGATACAAACTTTTCCCAATAGCTTTGCCATAGTGCTCCCTCTGACCAGAGGATGAGCTCTACTGCAGTCCAGAATCCTGCTGTCTAAGTAGACGAAGGGATCCAAGGGTGGTAGCCTACTGGCCAGCATATTTGGCAAGCTAATATGAAGGCATTACGCCTAAAATCCGGGATGATTGGGAATGCGGATATGAAAGACTGCTGCATTCCCCCCGGAGAGTTAATAATGAGGACAACCAATTTTGTTCTAAAGCCGCGGTCCAGTTGACAGAGCTCAAACAGGAGTGATTGATACTTGAGTCGCTTGTCCTTTTCTTTAGCTCTTATATTGCTTTCAGCCGGAACCGAGAACTCAATGACATACATGGTTTTGTCATCGAAATCAAAGCGATAAGCCTGACAGTCGCGAATGAGAAGTTCCAGTAGATCTTACAGCTCTCATTCACGACGACGGACTCAATATCTTCTGGAGCATAGGCAGCACTGGCGTTCTGTCTGTTCCATAGGAGTACCGCGAATGACAATACAGTACTCGCAAAGCCGCATTATATCGATGAACTTAACTCGTAATTGCATACGTCGGACAAGCCGATAAAAGATGCGTTAGAGTTTGCAGGGACTGCCTACAAGCCCGACATGAAGAGTCTGCAACTTGCACCCCCATAACGTGATTCCGATAGACCAGGGTGTTTATAACGCCATCCTGACATGTGCAAATGAAACTCTCAATTTCAGAAACCAAGCCAGCAGACTTCAAGAAAGAGAAAGACAGCTATACGGATAGACCCTGCTCTTGCACATGACGAAAGAATTCGCTATGCATGAGCTTATTGACGTTCTGACTGAGCAAGGTTGACTGCTCCGCCTCTTGATGGTCGCTCTTTGATGAGACTCAGTCATGCTGGCCAGTGATTCACTAAGCAACTGACCACCTCGACCACAACGAAACTCCAGTCCGATGGAATCTGCTGTGGTATCTGCTACCTTACACAGAAAGGCCTGGGCCCCATGCAGTTGACAATCATTCACGAACTCCAAATGCGAATCTAAGCCGTTCATGATGTAACAAGCCAAACCAAAGACCAGACGCTCTTCAAGAGACTCCTAATTGAAAAGTTTGCGTCACCCACTTTCTGACGGAAAATATAAGGGAAAGTATGAATTTTATATCCACAACCTACAGTTCACCCAGGACGCTGCCAACTGCCCTCTTCAGGTGGTTAACGGCGCACTTGTTCTAACTGAAACTCATGCCAACCGCACGGAAATACATCGCACCGCACAAATAGTTTCAGGTCATCCATGTAAAATACATGGCTTACCTGATGTCTCCTATCGCCAGGTCTTCCAGCTTGATATCTCTCATCACAACGTAGTGCAACAGATAGCTGCATCAGTGAGATGCAAAACAAAAGAGGACTCATGGTATCACGTTGAAAAACTGGTAATGGACCCGAGTGATTGGGTTCGATGAAAGGGATTTATCACACGCGGACAAATAATAGAAATAATTATCTTTATTGAAAATTGATTTTAAAAGATTAATTTACCATTTATTAAATAAATAAGAACTCGGTCTGATACTGAAGGTATCAGGCGAGTAAAAAGTAAAAGTAGGTAATTAAAGTGTTATCGAATTAGTGGCCCAAAGGCAGCGAATTCGCGAGTTTTTATATTCCATCGTGTATTCGATTGCATCAGGTCATTGTCTTCGTTGCACACCTGCGAGGCATCGGGTGACATCTCTCGGCATGCGCGAAGGCCAGTCATCGGGGCGCAAAATGCTGACGCTGCACCCCAGTTATCTACATTCGTCGAATATACGTGGATTTTATTCACGAATATTTCAACGTTATTTTATATTTCATCATTCTCTGTTTTGATTCGAATAACATGTGCCACTTTCGTCACTTAATGTTATCCGAATCATCAGAGATTTTGTAATGTTATTTGGAGCATAACAAACTCCTCTTTTGAATTGCACCTACCCGCAACTTCCTCTCAGCAGATGTTATGGTGAAGCGCATTCTTCAGAGTGGCACGAAATCATTAATTCATCTTACTATATAACGCCTATAAAGTGCCTTGGGCTATAGCCTTCTACCCCAAGGCACTTTAATAGCACGAGTCATGAGCTCATCTTCATGCTATTGAATGCCGTGTGATAGTCGACCCAGGCCACTGACAGATCGCGCTGATATAGCATCGGATTGTGCAAAACGCAGCGATCGATGAGTCAACCTTCTTCGCAACGTGACAGCTTCCGCTTTGCTCCTCGCTGTTCATGAATTTCCTGCCGCACTGTTTGTATATTATGGAAGTTACGTGCATGCAAGATTCCTGTAAAGAGCTTATATAAAGCATTCAGGTACGAGATCAGTCGATAATTTGCCGGGTCGGGCAAGTCTCCCTTCTTCGGGAGCAACTCAGTTCTTCCTTCTACCAACTACTCAGGAAGAGGCTCACTGTCCTCATGAAGGTCGTAAATGTGCGAACTAGATGGCTATATGCAGAGATAAACCTCTTCCACCAGAAGGCGTTGATGCCATCAAGCCCCAGAGTGGCATGGTTCTTCATGCCTTGTAATGTAGCTTGAACTTCTTTCTGAGTCACTTGTGAGAATTCTGCACGCTGTCTACGATGTACCTGACAGAACGCACGAACCTCCCTGAAGGCCGGAGTCTTCACTACGAGATCAGGGACAGAACCATACAGACCTTGATCCCTAAAACGCGCACCTTTCCACCAAATCTCTCCCTACTTACGAGGAGGATAGCCTTATTCGACGTATGATGATGATAGCGCAAATTCGCAGATGCTTTGCGGACGTTGGCAGAAAATGTCCTACCACTGGTGATGAAATCAGTTACATATTAAATGCGCGATCCCTGCTTCCTCGCCTCTTCGATCTTGCTCTGAAGCTGCGCGATGCACCTTCGTGTTTGCGCCTCAAATGAACCCACAATGGGAGCTGGAGGCTCCCAACGAAGAGCCGCATCAGATACAGCCCAATTCATTTCGAGCAAATCATTGTTCCCGAGTAGGGTAGCGGTCAGAACCTCACTCTCAGATGCCAATTGTTTATACCGGGGACGAAACTTCTTGGTGACTCTCTTCCTTCTAACCCCTATTTCTCGTGAGGGGCTCTCAGAGTCCTTACCTCTCTGTTGGGTGTGCTGCTTCAGCTGCAAATCATCACCCTCCTGAGGCACCCTATGTCGATGATAATCCATCAACACCCGTGGAACAAGCAGAAAATCATATCTTTGACGACACAAGCAGGCGGCTTGATTTCTCAGATGTTGTTGTGTGAAGTGCGAAAACTCAGGGTGCATTGCACAGCACAATTCTCACATCCTTGCCATAATCCTTCTAATAACCAGGTTATTACCGTTGGATTCGGATCGTTTATCCCTCCATACTGATCCACGATCCCCATCCGATAGGGACCGGTTGTGGGGGGGGGGGCTGCTTGCGGCTCGATGACGGAACCGGGTACAGGTACCGCCGGGCGGTTAGCCCCACAGCACCGTGGCTATTGCGGATATACCGGGGGATGGGTTCTGCTCTTCGGCTCTCTTCATACTCTGATAGTTTCCGTAGTATTCCTTCTTCAAATAGTTGATTTCCGCTTTGATAATGTGGGTGGAATTCCCTATCAGATGGGTGATTTGTTGCTGGTCCTGATATAGTCGATCAATTTCTTTACTAATGTGTTCCTAGTCATTATAGTCCATTGTACCAACAGTGATCAGGGGATGTTTCGACAAATCCTAGCAGTGTTGATCGGTTCTAACTTCCTTTGGCTTTTAGGCCTCCTGGTGTTTTTCAAATCATTTTGATGTGTTCTTGGGCGGTTTTAAGGTCTATATTGTTTTCATCCATAATGGTAAGACTAAGTATTCAATGGCATTGATTCTTGTCCTCTTGCCGGCTGCACTCTTCGTAGATTTTTTTACGGTTTGTAGACCGGGTACTGGTTGTCCAAGGAGATTGTGGAGATCAATAGTGAGCATCAATCTTCATTTTTGGTTAAAAATTCTCATCTGGTCAATTCTTTCGTAATATCGACCGGGGTCGTGGTCCATTTGATGATATTGGTATATCTGATCGGGTATTGAATCATATTGAGCTGTCCCTATCCAGGTTGTAGCCGACAGAAAGATGATGTTTTTCATAACTTTTCAAGATCTGAAAACAAGGTTATTTTACTAATCTTTCCGAATTCCTTATGGTGGTCAGCTTTAGTTCATTTTAATACTCGAGTGGGTTTCAGTTAGTGTTATTTCTGAGCTCCCCTTTGCTGGACGATCAGCTGTTTCGTTTCCGCATATTCCTTGATGTCCTGGGGGTGTATTCAAATTCAGCAGCAAGTTGTCGCATGAGATTATCAAGTTGTTTTAGTAGTGATTGATTCACTACAGGTTTTGATTTGACATTCAACCAGCCATTTGCTTTCGATTTTTGGATATGTTCGATTATAGAGCGGATGAGGTATTCAGGGTCAGTGATTATTTAGATTTTTGAGATATCATGTCGGTTACATATTCTGCGGGTTTCAGAGGCGCTCTGATGTCCTTTAATATTTTATACGAGATGAGGGGGCGTTTGTCTGCGAACCGTACTCCTATCCCAGCGACAGCAGTGATGGATCGATTATGACAGCACGATCCCTCGACATAATTTTTTTTACGACCATTTGCGTCGACGCTCATAGTCCTATAATTTAATTGGTCTCTTTTATTCCGTGAGAGTTGTGGTGTATTGATTGGCAGTCTCGGTGGTCCATGTCATGCTTGGCAAGATTTCAGTTTATTTGGATGTTTCATGATATAACGGCCGTCTTCACTTTCCAAATAAACATTTCCCTTCTCAGTCATGTCAATTATCTTATAGGGTCCTGTGTAGACGCGATCTAATTTTCCAACCTTGATTTCCTTCTCTGCATGAACAAACAAACCTATTTTAAGCTCGAAGTAAGATCTTTTGAGTGTAGCTTGGCCTCTTCGAGATGTTCAAAGATTAATTTTTGGATTTACTCCAATTTGGTTATTAGGTCCACCATATATCAATGTAGGTGTTGATTTGCTCATTTCCTTCATTAACGTTCGATGGAAGAATCGTCTCTTTCCGTATAGGAGTTCAAATAGTGTAAAATTGGTTTATAATTTTCTTTCATCGCGTCCAATTTCTCCCCATATGAATTTGAAATACACCAGCTCAAATGACCTTCCAGCGGGTTCTGAAGTCATTTTCCAGTGTTTAAGTAATAACCTTCTCGTACATTTTTTACCGTTCTCTGGTTCTGTGCACTTGACTCTCCTGATACATGTAATTAGTCGTCAATTCAAATGAATAATCGTACCTACGGGCAATTTGATGGAAACCTCTAAGCATTTGAAAATTACTTTATATTCTTAGGAAGTTTTTTTTTCACTTTTCGATGGCACTATTTTGTAGCTTTCTTCGTATGGAATACAGAATAGCTACAAAATAATAGTTTCATCAAGCGTACTTACCAGCCTTTCTTTAGTTTCCTGGTTTTTCGGCAGTTGAAACCGTTGTCATACACTGCTACATATTTCACGCAATGTTTCTTCCCTTGTTCGCATTTTTGTCGTTAGACATCACTGTTATAATACTCGCATTCTCAAATTAAATTGATGTAAAACAATATTCACCACGTATCACAATTAGGAATTTTATTTTATCGAAATTTTTTTCTTGTTACGGTGTGGTTTGTCTGGCACAAACTGATAGAAGAAAGAAAAGGAAGGGCGAGGTGAGATTGCGAGTCAAAAGTCAAAACAAAATATGTTTATTGGAATCTTGGACAATAGGAGAGTTTGGAACTCAACGTAAGCATCTTCGACCCCCTTGGATAGGATAGGATGGCGGCTGGCAATGAACGAAGATGCCAGTTTATTGTTCCTTTAGCCGTATGTGTTTCCCGACAGATGATTTGAAATAAAAATTCTGTTTACAATTTATTCTTAAAGAGTTCATATAAGTGATTCATGAGTGAATTCAATTTCCCGGTGATACTGTCGAGTACCCAACCAAAGAGGATAGGCTAAAGTAGAGGCTCAGTTCTCGGAGTTTGGACGACCCGAAGCTGAAATAAGTATCACCCCATGGGAGGAATGGCGCTACAGTTGATGGTCGGTAAAAAGAAGTTGGGGGACGGGGTCTCGGCAGCCCCACTCCGGCTGCTCATTTCATGTTTTTGAGGTGGAATAAATTATACATTACAGGAAACTATTACTATAAATTATGGGAAACCATCGAAAAACTCATAAATGGTGATTGGGTGGGTTCCAACGGATGTGTTAAGCAACAAGTATCAAATGGCCTAAACGAATATATGCCGGTGTTCAAAACATAAATCACAAATGGAAATTTAGCGCGTAGTTATACCTTTCAACTAACACGTGGTAGATTTGGGTTGGAAACCCACACAATTTTTTTTTCTATTTCTTCTTCCTGAATCCTTTATTCGTCACAATTTCATATAAATTAATATAATTTTTATTCCCCAAGATGGATTGAACATGACAATTTCGTCATCAGGTTTTTCATTGTATGAAATCTCAGGGATACAAAATAGGGGGTGAACAGTCGGATAACAATCGAATTAGAAAAACGAGTGGAATGACGAAACGGTTTCAAGTATGAAAGGATTATGAGGGCTAGGTGGAAAAGATTAGTTGAGTTTCCATAAGGGTCAAAAGTAATTGTAACTTCCACATGTTTTCCTCGACCTTTCACCCTCTTTTAACCCTCAAGAATGACTGACTCTAAGAATTATTGACCCTTCAGACGGTTTGATATATGTGATTGCTCTGAGACGCTTGATGTCTAACACATGCTATGGATTTCACATCTTATGAAAACACATGATTTTATATGCAAATTATCAAATTAAGCAATTAGGTAATTCTGTAAGCTCATTTTACGCATCTTGATTGACACAGTCAATGTATTCACCGAATTTCACTGCACATAATTTACGAACACATGCCCAATTACACATTCTGTAAATGCAATTTCACGAAAAATACAATCTGTACTTGAAATTCTACATTGTGTTCTTCTGATTTACACATGTGCAATTCGACATGTGTCAATCCAACATGTCTAATTCGAGACTGTGTTATTCAGAGGTGTGTAATTCGGACATGTGCAATTCGAACTATGATTAAAATTCAATCCAAAATTAATTCATTCCTATGACTTCTGTATAGCGTCTCTTGACTCCTATATGAGCGTTCCAATCCCCATATAACTTTCATAAACCCTTCGTATGACCGATATGACCTTCATATACTCCCATGACTCTTCCTGACCCTCATGTAGTCCCCTTGAAACCTTCATATGGCCCACCTATAGCCTTCATATGATAAGCATATAACCTGCGTATGGCCGTCCTTGAACCATACATGACCTTTCCATGACCCGCCATGAGATCCATATAACCTCTTCATATCTTTTCTATTGTCTCTATATGACTCTCCCTCACCTTTGCATAAGCCCCAAGATATTCATTTGATCCCCATGACCCCCGATACGAGCCATTTAACACTAGTATAATGCTTACAGACCTCCATATAACTTCTACACAATTCCCTATGACCTCCATGTACCCCACATTATCTCGATTTAATCCCTCTCGACCCCTATGTAATATTCTCATGTGACCCTCATGTAATCCTCATGCCACATGTCTATGACCTTCCTGCGGATTTTATATGGAGATCATATAGAGGCCATGGTGGCCATGAGAAGTCATATGAAGGCCATATGAGGGTCATATGGAGGTGTTGTGGGGGTTACATGAGGATTCCAAAGGTTATATAAAAGTTATGGTGGGGTCGTATGGGAGACATGGGCATTACGGAGAGATTATATGCAGATCATGTAGAGGTCATAAATGAGACCTATAAACGTTTTATCGATATCACGAGTGATCACATACACTTATGGGACATTCCATGTCAACTCAGCCACCCTGAATTTTTCGGGTTCTCAGAATCCTCAATTGACATGCTCGCAGTCAAATACTAGATAGGTACATGCTTTCCCTAAATTTTCGTTTCTTTAACATAAATTGCTTATCTACAACATGTGTCAAAAGCTCAAATGTATGAAAAATCATATCTCGCGAACAAATTGACGGATTTTAATGAATGAAAAACGATTTATTTCGTTTTTTCATGTACTATATGAAAAAAATTATAACAGTACTGCGAGGGCAAGTAATAAGCTATTTTCACATGTTTGAATTTTTCAAATTCCACTGTTACGCAGGGGCCAGTCGAAAATCAATTAATTCTTTTTTTCTCGATAGATAATAATAATTGCGAATTTTTTCAGGATATTTTGAAATGTGATATCGATATAGAGATGAGAAAAAAAAATTTTTTCCGTAAAAAATTCTTCTTTTTCGACATTAACGGCTATAATTATGCAAATCACACATGAAACTCACCAATTACTCCTGCATCATATATTTTTACTCAATGGATAACGTAACTTCATTGTCGAATTGAAATAAGTAGAATATAATAGTTTTAATACCACTTAAATTGATGAAAATCGATTTCGAGAAAGAAAAAACGACTTAAAAATCTTCGATTTTCATGTCAGATCCTTAGGTATATATAAGTTAATGCTTTCGTCGACTCTTCTTCGGAACAACTTCTCCACTAGCCGCTGCTGAATATCTTTTAATTAATAATAGTCGATCTTCTCCAGGCATGAAGCAATTATTTTTTTGGATGGCTGAAATGGCCTTCGCAGTGGTGAATCTTTGTTTTAAGCTATCTTGGATAACTTTGTGTTCTTCTTTACTATAGAAAAATACATCAAGATCTTTGAAGTGGTCTTTCGCCCACCGAAACAGACCACTAGGTGTGAGGATAGGTTCCCCTTGAGTTATCTGCAGACTCCTTCGCCTCGCTCCCCTCTTCTAAATTGCGTCTGCTCCATCACATGCCGTTTTACCATGTGCAGTCGCATTATAATGAGCTTCCGCTTCAATTCCAAAATCATCTTTATGGGACAAAAAATTTGCGATTTGGTACCGATTCTTATAATTTTGTGTAGCTCCATCGGTAAACACCGCACAGACTTTTCTTATGTGCCCTATCAAAATCTTTTGCATCACGTAAACCGCAGCAGTATCGTGGACAAGACTATCAGACAGAAGGACTAGACTTCGATGGCGAATATCACTCCCCTGACGATAATAATAGAACACTGGATGTATAGTCCAATGGTCATTATTATAATGAAATGATTGAGCTGCGTCCTGAGAAACGAAGAAATAATGCTCGGAGAAATCGCACTGAACCAGAATCTCTCCTTAAACTAAATTCTCTTTTCGCTAGTAGATATGCAGTGCCGGTTCTGGACCACTAAAACCGGAAGTGACGTCACAAAAAGGCGGGAAATTTGAATTTCGCCAAACCGGAAGTGACGTCGTGGCCTGAAATTCGAAAATCCACCACTAGAGGGCAGGTGAGGCGGAGGAGGGGGCTACGTGACCAACCGGAAGGGACATCACAAAAGCGCGGGAAATTCGAATTCCACTAAATAAATATCACCAGGGTCAGGAGTGGGTGGGTCCATTGATCAATCAGACTGCGGAAAATTTGAATTTTCGTAATGGGTTGCCACTATGGGTAGAATGGGTCGGGGTGAGGGGGTTGTAGATAGGGGCTTGTGGTTGGGGGATATTGTCAGCGAAGCGACGATCGTGCGCGTGTGGGCGTGACGTCGGGCCTCGTTCGGCGTGCTCGTCAATGCTAAAATATGCGGGAGCCGTGCACGCGTGGCATCCGATGGGGCGTCATACTTAGTGGCAAGCGCCACCTGACGGTATGTGAGTTGAGATTGAGGCAGGAGGGAGTCGGTAAGGTAGAGTGCTACTGGCTGCAATGCGATGCCACTCGCGGGCTGCTGATCGCTTCTCTCCAATTTCTGATTCTGATTCCTGATTTCTGATTTTTTATTTCTGAATCGTACATTGTGATTTCTGAATGCTCCTTTCTGATTTCCGAATACTGTATTCTGATTTTTGAATACCGCATCGCGATTTTTGTGTGGTACTGATTTTTGATTTTTAAACATGAAAGCAAATTGAAAGAAATGCAGGCATATATTTCCCATAACAATGCGTCAACATTTCTAGGATCGCGACGTAAACAGTTCCAAGATTTGTCCACGCCCAATGCAACCTTGGACCGTGTTTATCCAAATTACGCAGTTTGTACTGCGCTTAAACGTCAGCACTTAGAAGATCGCGACGTAAACAGTTCCAAGAATTGATTACACCCAATGGAATGCAACCTTGGGATGCGTGTGCTAAAATTACGTAGTTTGTACTGCGCTTAAACGTTGATAGTTCGCAGATTGCGATGTAAACTGTTCCAAGAATCGTTTCCGACCAATGGAATGCAACCTTGGAACGTGTTTACGCGAATCGCGTGGTTTGTACTACACTTGGATATAAATACTTCCAAGATCGCGACGTAAATAGTTCCAAGAATTGTTTACGAAGAATAGAATGCAACCTTGAAGTGCTGTTGCTTAAATTACGTAGTTTGTACTGCGCTTAAACGTCGACACTTGGAAGATTGCGATGTATACTATTCCAAGAATCGTTCACGACCAATGGAATGCAACCTTGGAACGTGTTTCTCCGAATTGCGCAGTTTGTATTGCGCTCAAACGTCGACATTTCAAAGACCGCGATGTAAACAGTTCCAAGAATTGTTTACGACCAATGGAATGCAACCTTGGAACGTGTTCATCCCAATTGCGTAGTTTGTACTGCACTTAGATGTAAATACTTCCAAAGTCGCGACGCAAACAGTTCTCGGAATCGACTAAGTGACTACATCTCGACTAAGTGAAGAATTATCCGTTCCTGTAGAAAATGCGCACATATTTTGAGAATTTCCTTCTGAAAGGTTTCTAAGATTAGAAAGACTTCAGTATTATCTGAACCGCTCTTGACCAATAGGATTCGTTGTATAGAATTATCTAGGGAAATCATCTAGAAGAATTATCTAGAACTGTTTCTCAAACTTTATCTGAATCTCTCTCCACCAATAGGATTCGTTGTATAGAATTATCTAGGGAAATCATCTAGAAGAATTATCTAGAACTGTTTCTCAAACTTTATCTGAATCTCTCTCCACCAATAGGATTCGTTGTATAGAATTATCTAGGGAAATCATCTAGAAGAATTATCTAGAACTGTTTCTCAAACTTTATCTGAATCTCTCTCCACCAATAGGATTCGTTGTATAGAATTATCTAGGGAAATCATCTAGAAGAATTATCTAGAACTGTTTCTCAAACTTTATCTGAATCTCTCTCCACCAATAGGATTCGTTGTATAGAATTATCTAGGGAAATCATCTAGAAGAATTATCTAGAACTGTTTCTCAAACTTTATCTGAATCTCTCTCCACCAATAGGATTCGTTGTATAGAATTATCTAGGGAAATCATCTAGAAGAATTATCTAGAACTGTTTCTCAAACTTTATCTGAATCTCTCTCCACCAATAGGATTCGTTGTATAGAATTATCTAGGGAAATCATCTAGAAGAATTATCTAGAACTGTTTCTCAAACTTTATCTGAATCTCTCTCCACCAATAGGATTCGTTGTATAGAATTATCTAGGGAAATCATGTAGAAGAATTATCTAGAACTTTATCTGAACTTCTCTCCACCAATAGAATTCGGTGTATGGAATTATTTGGAAAATTATCTAAATCGGAAATCATCTGCAATTTTATCTGAACCGAACGAAATTATCTTAGGCCTTCTCTATAAAAGGCACGCGGTTCGCGCGACTCCGGTCAGTTCGCAAGTCGCCAGTTAGCAAACAAGGTTTTTTCGTGTGTGTACATTTATAAGTGATCACATCAAAATGGATCCCAAGTTCTGCTTGAAAGTGTTGAAGAGGCTGCAGTTGGCATATAAGAGTGCATCTTCTCAAGATATTGATCGTTGGATTGAAAAGTTTCAACATTATATCTGACTTTACGAGAAAGCTTTGAAGAAAATTGAAAATCTTTCCGTTGGAGAAAAAATAAGGATACAGACAACAGTCTCATTGCTCCACACATATTGCGAACGATTCAAAGAGAAGAAGAAGCCACAGCATGGTGGAGTCATCGGTGTCCCATCGAAACCAAAAGATGAAGTACTCTGCAAGGATCTAGAATTCGCTTTCAAGAACCGAATCAGAACAGGAGTGATCGCTAATCTAAGTCACAAGGATCCTCAGTCTTTCCTGAAAGATGCCAAATGTCTGGCAGTCGTTCGTTTGCAGGAGGCTCTACAACAACACGGAAATATCAAGGCCAGTGGAGTCCTCGCCTGCAAGTTTCAAGTAAAGAAGAATGGTGAAGTGATTCAAGAGACAAAATATTTCAACACCAAAAATCAGATTCTTTTACCTACTACCAATATCGAGGAATGGTTCGATCAGAATCTCACAAAACGACTGCTCGCTAAAATTGAGGATTTCCAGGAGAAAGACTCAGGGTGGGAACTGATTGAGGTTATGAACCTCACTGTCAACATCAACAAGTATGTGCCACTTGCAGTGGGCGCGAATACATTCATCTCACTACCTCACTACGTGCAGTCCAAGAAAACAGTAGTGAACATCAAGAACAATGATGAGCATTGTTTTTTGTGGGCGGTGACAGCAGCGTTACACCCAGCTACAATGCATTTCGATCGTCTGAGCACATATCCTCATTACTCTGAGCCTATTCTACCGGACGGAGTGACACATCTCAACTACACCGGCCTGGAGTTCCCGATGCAGTTGAAGAACATTCCGAAATTCGAGGGAATGAATGGACTATCGATCAATGTTTACAGTATAGATGATGATAAAGACATTGTACCTCTATATTTAAGTAAAACCAAGTCTATCTGGCCCACGATTCCTCTCTTGTTGCTTTGGGATAATGCACAAATAGAACACGATCTGCAACCTATCTATCATTTCGCTTGAATTAAGAATTTGTCTCGATTAGTAAGTGCACAATTATCCAGTCATAATCATCATATGGAGTTTTGTGATCACTGTTTAGGCCATTTTGTCACAAAATCATGATTCAAGAATCATGAGAAAAACTATATTGAAATTAACAAGTACAGATAGGTGCTACCAGAAGAGGGTAAACATATTCTAAGTTTTAAGAATTATCGATTTAAGGAAATGGTTCCATTTGTTATCTATACAGATTTGGAGTGCATCTTGGAAACAACACAATCTGAATCTGTGTATCAGAAGCACATCCCTCATAGTGGAGCGTTTTACTTGCATTGTGCTTTTGATGACACTCGATCACAATTCAAGATGAATCGTGGGCCCGATTGTATCAAATGGTTCATAGATGAATTGCTAAGAATAGCTCATGAGGTCGATACCTGTTTGAAGACCAACGTACCGATGGATCCTCTCACACCTCAGCAAGTTTGGGTCTTTGCTAATACTCAAGTTTGTCACATTTGCGAGAAACCTTTCAGTCCAACTGATAAGAAACACCGCGATCACTGCCACTTCACGGGCAAGTATCGCGGTCTAGCAAACCCGGGATTTAATGTCAACTACAAGAACTCTCACACGATCCCAGTAGTTTTTCATAACCTCTCCGGCTACGATTCACATTTTCTCATCAAGACTCTTGCAACACAATTTCCAGGTTCAGTAGATCTACTCCCTCTCAATAAGGAAATGTACATCTCCTTCACGAAACACGTTGATGAGACTGAGGTTCGATTTCGGTTCATTGACTCGTTCCGGTCCATGGTGAGTAGTTTGGAGAAATTGGCATCTTACCTCAATGATTCTGACAAATCCATTACTCAAAAATACTGCAATGACGATGTGGAGAAATTTCAGCTTTTGACTAGGAAAGGAGTTTCCCCATACGAGTACGTGGACTCTTGGGAGAAACTCAATGACCCTCAATTACCTCCCATCGAGAAATTCTATTCAAAATTGAATGATGCGAGTGTCTCTGCTGAGGATTATGCGCATGCGCAAGAGAGTTTGATATGTTTTTGGCATCATATCTTTGGGTGAATACTCCGACCTCTACCTGGCAACAGATGTCGTGCTTTTGGCGGACATCTTCCAAAATTTCAAACGTACTTGTTCTTCGGTGTACAAACTCGATCCCCTTCATTACTACACGACACCAGGATTAGCATTTGATGCTATGCTGAAATGCACTGGTGTCAACCTTGAGCTTTTCACCGACATTGAGATGCACTTATTCATTGAGAAGGGGATTCGAGGAGGGGTGGCTCAATGCTCCAATCGGTACGCTTGTGCTAACAATAAGTACATGGGTGAAAAATTCGACCTCAACAAAGAGACTTCCTATCTGATGTACTTCGATGTGAACAACTTGTACGGAGCAGCCATGTCCCAGTACTTGCGTTATGGCTCATTCCAGTGGGTTAATCCATCCATCGTACATGCTTGAGGTCGACTTGGAGTATCCCAAGGAGCTCTTTGAGACTCACAAGGATTTACCACTTTGCCCGGAGCATTTCGTTCCCCCAAATAAGAAAATCTCGAAATTAATAACGACATTGCTTCCTAAGAAAAAATATGTGATTCACTATAAGAATCTCAAGCAATGTCTGAATGTGGGGCTAAAATTGACGAAAATTCACCGAGTACTGGAATTCAATCAGGTGCCATGGCTGAAACCGTATATTGAACTCAATACAAAATTGAGAAAGCAATCGAGCAATGAGTGTGAGAATAATTTCTTCAAGTTGATGAACAATTCAGTTTTCGGAAAAACCATTGAGAATGTCAGGAAACAAAAAGACGTGAAGTTGGCGACGAAATGGGAGGGGAGATATGGTGCCAAAGTTCGCACCGCTCAGCCCAACTTCCACAGTTGCACCATCTTCGCTGATGATTGTGAGTCATTGTTCAATTGGAGCGTACAAAAATGTACTTCAACAAAACCATTTACGTTGGTTTCTCAATTCTGGATCCATCCAAAATATTCATCTATGATTTCCATTACGATTATATTAAATGAGAATTTGGTAATAGTGCTAAGCTCATGTATACGGATACAGTCTTTTGTATGAGTGCAAAGTACCTGATATTTATGAATGTATGAAACGTGATATTGCTCTATTTGATACATCCGATTATCCAAGCGATAATGTTTATGGAATGCCGCTCGTGAATAAGAAAGTATTAGGACTTATGAAGGATGAGTGCAATGGAAAATTGATGAGTGAGTTTGTTGGTTTGAGAGCAAAATTGTACACGTTTAAAATTCATGGTGATGAGAGAGCGAAGAAACGTGCAAAAGGAGTGAGAGGGTTGACACTGAAAAGGATTACGTTCGATGATTACAAAGATTGTCTGGAGAATGATGAACATTTTATCGAGTCCCAGTATTTAATCAAAAGTAGTAAGCACGATGTGCATACTGTACACCAGAAGAAATTAGCTCTAAGCTGGGAAGATGACAAGAGAATACTCTGCTCAAGCTCTCATGATACTGTGCCATATGGGTATTGTAAATGAAAGGAAAAAATTTCGAAAAATGAGTTTTTTATTATCCATTTATTTATTACAATGCATCCTTATCGATCCAGCTATTGTGTGAATTATCAAAACCCAACCACTTGACAAAGACTTTGTTTCCACGTCTTCGGAGTATTTTCTCTACGAGGTAAACGTCAGGATATGTGACCTTCGTTAACTCCTCTGGTAGAATCCACCATCAATTGGTTGGTCCTCATAGTCGATGAGCTTGTAGGTCACAGGATTGGTGTTTACAACTTCAATTATCGTGAATATCTCCGTTGTCCAGTTGGGTGTATATCCTTTCTCGACTATGTTCTTGTACTTTCTGATGCGCGCCTTATCTGCAACCTTGAACTTGATTTTCTTTGTGCGAGGACTTTTGAGTTTTCCATAGCCATAACGTAACAAGTACTTCTCATGAGCAGCAGTGACATCTTTAGGTTTCATCCGGATGGTGCGATGTTTGGTGTCATTATAGGTCTGAACGAGACTCTTCACTATAGGAATTCACTCATATGTTCCTTGTAAGCTGAACTGTTTCTACATCTTCTCTTTTAGTGTGCGATTGAGTCGCTCATAGATTGATGCTTTGAGATTACTAAAGGTTGAGTACATGGTAATCCCATAATCTTGCATGAGCTTTTTGAATTCGCTATTGTAAAACTCTTTGCCTCTGTCCACATGCAGCTTCTGTGGTACACGACCCTGTTCAAGTATGGAGGCCATAGCGCTGCTCACATCCTTCCCATTCTTCGTCTTGGTCGGCACAGCCCAGGCATATTTCGAGAAGATATCCATAACCGTTGGGAAGTATTTGTAACCTTCATTCTTACGGGCATAGGCACTCATGTCTACAAGATCTGCCTGCCATGTCTCATCCACCCCGCGGACTTCAACACGTCGACGAGCATAATTCCTGTGAGCAGGTCTATGGAGCTCCTCCACTACTGTCGCCTTTCATCGTCCATTCTCCAGTGCAATTAGACGTCTATCCAGATCACCAATTCTTTCAGAATTGCGTAGTGCCAAATTCTGGTTAGTCGCTTCTTCTTTTCTTATTCCCTCCAATTTCTCGTTTATCAGTGAATATAAATCATCTATCATCAACTTCGTCTCATGTATGACTGAATCTTTTAGTGTTGTCAGCTCCTCGTTTAGACGTTGAATGATCTCAGAATGACTGCTCAAACGTTCTTGTACTTCCTCCTCACTAACACCTCTTCGTCTCATAGTCTTCAGGAAATTCGCTCGAAATGATTCAATCATCGTTTCAATCCCATCAAGTCTACCACCCATGGATCCAGTCACATTATATATGAGACGAAGCTCCTCCTTCAACATACTGCGCAATATTTTCGAAGATGTAGCATCATTCTCTTCTTTAGGATGCGCCAAATTACATAATCTCCGATGATCCATATCGTAGTGTCCAACAGGCGTGACCTTGGATCCTTTACCTGGAGGACCTCGGCTACCGATAGTTCTCACAGCACCAGTGCCCAACAGACGTCCGAACACGTCGACCCTCATGTTTGAAACGATGGGATTATTGCGACTACAGCTCAATAAATAATATCAGCTTCACGTAATTCCTCGATTATTGACGTAATTTCATTGGTATGACTCACATTTCCGGCTGACTGTGATGCCATAAGCAGTCGAAGTCTATCCACTAGCTCATTAGGATCGTCCCAGTACATATAGTCAATTTTCCTAGGTTTCACTGAAGCAATCATATGATGAAGGAGAGCCGTTCCAGTTTTCTTAGATTTGATGAGCTCTTCAATAATGATGCGATATTTCATCATGTTACTTTTTCGAAGAGCTCCATGTGGTGTGTAGTGTGCATTCGATGTGCATTCGTACTCCGTATGATATCACCGTAGGTATGTTTATCGGTTTCGGTTATGAGACTCATGTTGGGTTATTTCTTAAAGATCAATTCGATTAAACCTGGAGTCAATGTATATTCCTCACCCTTGAGGGTCATTGAATCTCCATGGAACGTGACCAACGAATCACCAATCTTTATACCGCTTTTCAGGTAACGAACACCAAATTCTTTATCCAAATCGCTATCTTCACGCTCTGTATTATAACGATCCAAATACGTTTGAAGAAGCTTCTGTGAGGCTATAGGAGATTCCAGCTTAGTTAATGAAATACAATCAGTTGGAGTCGTGACTTTTATTGGTGATATTTTCTTCATTGGAGTGCTTGAATGTGCTTCTTCTATGTTGAATGGGAGATCTACCAGAGTTTGATATTCAAAAGAATCATAAAAATCATCGTCTATCTCCTCCTTCATCCGTGGCAGAGTAGAGAATATTTTCTTATCTTCGTCCTTCTTATGTGACGATTCCTTCATTACCGACTGATCTATCAATTTTTCAAGAGGAGTTATCACTGGTTTGAGCACTTCACTCACAGCTTTCTCGGTGGTCGCTCTACCCAATTTTATCATTTTATGCTTGCAGCGAATGGCATTACTCGCCTGAGCAATATTCCGCAAGATATGCGTCTCCTTCTTGACATTTTCGCTCTGCATATTGACAGTTGTGCGTTCGGCCAACAACTACTCTCGGTCTCTCTGAATGGAGCGTATTCGTCTTTTCAGGAAACTATCGAATACTTTTCGATATCTGCCGTCATCAATTTCACTGTTTTTATCAATTACCATGAAACTCTATTTGCACTCATTCCAACACTTGGCATATAAGTCCTTGAACACAGCAAATGAAATATCAGTATCCACATGATCCTCATAAATGTGCCTCAGATTCATGTCGTCTTGGCGGAAGAGTATTAGGAGATTGGTGTTGTCTCGCACAAGATGTTTGGGTACGTGAGCGTATGTTTGACAGAGATAGAAACTGTCGACATCTCTATGTCGTCCCATGCAGAAGAATGCTCGAACATTATCCTGTTTCTCGCAGGCCACATCATCGAAAATCACGATGGAATTTGGTCGGGCATCCTTTGGCTTGATGACTTCCTCATGCTCGCTGAAGGAGAAATATCCTATACCCTTAACAGGGAAGAGCAGACGTTAGAGTAACTGGTACTTGGGTTGATTGAGAGATTTTGAGTACAGGTAGATATTCTCAAATCTCAAACCATTGGGGTGGACTATGAGCGCTAATAGAGCGTTTGTTTTTCCACAATTTGAGGGTCCACAGATGACTCCATGCATACTATTTGGTAATAGACTCATCAAAGTTCATTATTGGTAGTTTAGTGTTCTGCTCTTTGAAGCGCATGGTTGATGACTGACTGCAGGATGATGAATATCTGTCATTTATAGATTTCCGATTCGATGGCCATTAATGCTCGAGCATCATCACGCTTGCTCGGTATCTACCATAAGTTCAGTCGCTGACCTATAAATACACAGTGTTGATCTCATCACTAGTCAGTCCTTGTATAGCCATGAAAGTATGTAAACGTAAGAAAGGACGTCAAGGTGAAGGGTTTGTGAACAGTCTTATCAATAAACTCCCTGTGGAATTGCATATACCGGGCTATCAGTATTGTGGCCCCGGTACAAAACTACAGAAACGATTGAAACGGGGTAACCCTGGCATTAATCCACTTGACGCCGCCTGCAAAGAACAAGGCATAGCCTACTCGAGAAATAGAGATAACCTCAGTACACGACACGAAGCAGATAAAATTCTCACGGAAAAAGCCTGGAAACGAGTCTTATCGAAAGACGCAGGTCTTGGTAAGGAAGCTGCCGCTTGAGGTATGGCTAACACCATGAAAGCAAAAACCTCCCTAGGCACGGGGATAAAACCAAGCAAAGGAGTTACGAAGAAGAGAGAGAAACGTAGTGGTGGTAGATGTGGAAGAAAGAAAAAAGTATCCCTCCAACAAATTTCACAAGCTGCCAACATCTATGCGTCCAGGAACCGACACCATCAAAACGGTGCTCGAAGGCGCACGCGCCGCAGTGAAAAGGATTGGTGGTAAAAAGCAGGTGCGATTACCTCGCATTCTACCTGTACCCGCCAAAATTGGAGGTACAATACCCTTTTTGATACCGCTGATTGCGGGCTTGAGTGCCACCGGAGCTCCAGCTGGTGGTGCAGCAGGAATTGCAAGAGCCATCAATGACGCTAATGCAGCTAAGAAAGCTCTTCAGGAGAGTATGAGATATAATGAGAAAATGGAGTCCATTGAATTGGGTAAAGGATTGTACTTGAAACCCTACAAGAACGGCTTGGGTCTCCATTTAAAAGACGCATAAAGCTACCACACCGAGCTCTCACCGATGGCGACCTGATGAAATACGCCAAGGTTATGAGAATCCCACATTTTCGTGGCGGATACATGAGGAACGAAATGCCCAAGTCAGGTTCACGCAAATATGAATCGGCTATTGTCAATCTTGATGATAAGGACGGGCCTGGAACGCATTGGATCGCATACAAGAAACGGAGGAATGAAATTATCTTTTTTGATAGTTTTGATAATCTTCGTCCACTTCAAGACCTGATGGATTACTTCGGTGTTGGTAGCATTGTCAAGTACAATCATGAACGCTATCAAGATTATGGTACGGTGGTGTGTGGACATTTATGTTTGAAATTTCTCAATGGAGAAATGATATAAAATCTCAATACGTTACTCTATAAGCATCAGTTAGATATCAGCTGCGATGAGTGACTCTTTTACATTGACATTATCAGGCATCTCTTCGGTGTTGGAGGATCATTACTTTCCTCCAATTGAATTATCACCATTGAAGAATTATACTCTGGGATTGGCTGACCTATGAACCTTCAATTCCATTCCCAATATTGACACCGGGAATAACAAATTTTATGTGGGCGATAGAGTTATTGAAACACCTACAGGGAGCTACGAAATTGAAAATATTGAGAATTTCTTGGTTGAGAAAGTCGCTGAATATAACATAAATATCAGCCTTAAGCCCAACAATAACACTCTGATGAGTATAATCAAGTGCAGTCACCCGATAAATTTTGATCCAGAAGATTCGATTGGGCAGTTATTGGGCTTCACACACGGTATTCTCCCGCCCCATATCAGTCATGAATCTGACTCACCAGTGACGATTCTCAAGATCAATTCTCTGCGAGTCGAGTGCAACATCACCACTGGAGCGTATATCAATGAACAGCGAGTACACACTGTCCATGAGTTTTTCCCGACTGTTCCACCAGGATATAAGATCATTGAGGTGCTATCAAACATCATTTATCTCCCGATCGCCGTGCAGGCAATAGATCATCTCCAAGTGAGAATTGTCGATCAAGAAGGTCAATTGATGAATTTCAGAGGAGAGGTTATAACAATAAGATTACACATCAAAGCCTAATATGGGCATCGTTTTCAATACCAAATCCGGAGGTCATTATAAATGTGAATCACCATTGCCCATTCGAAGCAGTCATCGACGATCGCTCAAGGCGTTAACACCCCAGAACCTAAAATTCCTCGAGAGTTTGGGTCTCAAAATTCAGAAAAAAAGGAAAAGAAAAAGAGAGTGAAAAGGAAAATCGATAGTCTCTTCTATTGTTGCATCGTCATCTACCATCGTAAGCCATGGAGGAGATCCTGAAAATTCAAAAGCCCATCGTCTTCGATGAAACTATCGCCCATCGCGAGGTTAATGCACATCAGCCTTTTACATCGGCAATGTTTAACAACAACGCGTCGACGCGTCGCGTCGCCGTCCAGCATCAAGATTAGTGCCTACTGCCGAGTAACAGTTCACTGGATGTACACGGACGCTTGACGAAAGCGGATGGAGGAGCTGTAGCGCACACGAGATTAGTGAATTGTACTATCCTCCATTCATTTGAGGAGATCCGCTATGAATTGAACGCCATTGTGATTGATAGAAACAAAAATGTTGGCATCACGACACTGATGAAGAATTACGTGTCGCAAACTCCCGGTCAAGTTGCTCTTCTGGAGAATGCTGGTTGGGTAGTCAAGGACGATGAATCAGCAATTATCGATGCGAATGGCTATTTTGACATCTCCATACCTTTGAGTATGTTGTTGGGTTTTGCTGAGGATTATGAAAGGATCATTGTAAACGCAAAACATGAACTAATCTTGATACGAGGAAACACCGACATGAATGCAGTCAACCAAGCACCGGCAGGAGGAGCTGCTGCTGAAGCATTCAGACTCTCACTGGATAAAGTAGAGTGGATGGGTCCCTACATCAGAGTAGCTGATTCCAAGAAAATCAATCTGCTGAACTACATCTCTAAGGATGCACCAATTCCCATCAGTTTTCGAGCGTGGGAGACGTACGAGTATCCACTTCTGCCAGCGACCTCTAAACACGTCTGGGTGGTGAAATGCTCAACTCAACTGGAGAAACCTCGTTATATCATCGTACGATTCCAAATGAACTGCAAAAATCAAATCAATAAAAATGCCAGTCGTTTCGATCATTGTAATATCCGCAACATAAAGCTCTTCCTCAATTCTCAAAGTTACCCCTATAGTAATTTGAACCTTGACATTAGTCATAATCAGTACGCATTACTCTATGAGATGTATTCGAATTTCCAAAGCTCTTACTATAGTAAAAAGGCCGAGCCATTGTTGAGTAAGACAGATTTTCTCACTTATGTTCCGCTCAATGTCATTGATTGCTCAAAGCAAAATTACTACTTGAAGTCCGGACCAGTTGATATTCGTCTTGAATTCGAGTCTGATCGTAATTTTCCCGCTCAAGCTGCAGCTTATTGCCTAATCTTACATGATCGTATAGTGGGGTATCATCGAATCAGTGGGGAAGTGAAAAACATGATTTAAACATGAACAATTATGGTTATCAATGATATTTTATTTTTTCCATGTAATATTTTTTTGATGTAATAAATTTTTGTGTACATTACATGTATATCTGCATTTTTTATTGAATGAAAATCAAAATCTCCTCGATCTCTTAAACTTATTACGTCTGTATGGATGATGATGCCGTTGTTGGCTGCTCTCCTTACAGTAGAAACGTTTTACCGCAGAAGAACGTTCATCTCCATTATTAACCCTCGAAATACTGGGTACTGGTTCCTCTTCCAGATGTTCTTCAGCACGAGGGGTCTCTGCGTCGCTCTTCGGTGAAGTACGAGTGACTGGTTTTTCTTTCTCCTCTTCCGCTTCACCTTCGTCCATATCCAAGTTATGACGAAATTTAACAATTTTATAATTTCTTTGCAATTCCAGAAAATCTTGTAGAAAATCCCATGCCGTTTGCGATGGATTGATGTCGTAGTAATTTATGATGCTTTCATCGTATTCGCAGACGTATGGTGCTATTGAGGTTAGCAAATTAACTTCGTCAGAAGTTAGGTTATGTTAGCTTTTGGTCCAATGCGAATACTTTTCACAAGTTCCAAATTCTCCTTCAATTCGAGCAAATCGTGGAGACAATTCCATGCCGTTTGTGGTGGATTATCACCATAATGTCTGATGACAATGTACTCGTAGTCCACCAAAAATGGTGGGAGTGCACATAGTAATTTCACTTCGCCTTGGTTTAAGTGATCCATAATGAAGACTGACGGGCTCCCAGTGAAAAGGCTTCATATAAACGGCTGGGGAATGTTCTAGAATGCATTGACAAGATTTTGCGCATTTCAATTATGTATTGCAATTTATGACGTAATTCATAAAACGAATTTGCGACGTTTCAAGCAATCCTCTGCTGCTGTTATTCATTTTCAATATCATGAGCGCATGCTAAATATCCCAATTCCCACCTCCTTCTCTTTCACTAACCAATCCGAAACAAGTCTCCCCCACCCAGCTTATCTTCCCCACCACTACGCAGTACTTTTGAACGTAAACAGTTCCAGGAATTGTTGACATACAGTTGAGAGTATTGCGCGTAATGATGAAATCGAATGCCTTGTAAAAATCTCTTTCGTCGAGATCAATCAGTCGTGCTCTGAACAGTGCAACCTAAAGATGGAAGCGATTTTGGACGTTCAGGGATTTCAAAGTGATGAAAATACGTTCATCGTTAAAGAGCTGGCAGTTGCCTATACCAACGATCCGCAGCGAGTTGAGTGTACTCTCTTCAAACCACCCTATTCATGGAATAAATTATCAACTAAATCCAAACGTTCCAACACATGGCTCATGAACAACTTCCATGGTATACTCTGGGGAGCTGGTGAAACACCGTACTCTAAGGTTCCACAAGTTGTTGAGGATATCGCTAAAAATGCAACTAACCTCTACGTGAAAGGAGTACAGAAAAAACTGTGGTTTCAAGAAATCCTAGGAAGTTCTAAATCAGTGATCAATTTGGAAGATTTGGATTGTCCAAAATTATCAGACTTGGAAATTCCAAGATGTTCGAATACCCATAACGACCATGAACCGATGCCATTCGTTTGTGCTTTGGAAAACGTGAAGAATTTAAGGACCTGGTACATGGAAAATCAGAATGTCAGTCTACATCGATCTCTGAAGGTTTTCTGCACCCTGAAAAGTCTCAAGGGGATGAGCAGTCGAGACATTTCCGTACTTCCCAAAAAATTTCTACTCATGTTCGCGTCGCAGAGCATTGAAGATATCTGAAATGAATTACCTGAGAGTTTGCAGAAGGATAAGGATATTCTGAATTGTCGTAAATGTAACGTACATCATTCGTCTAATCCACCAATGAAAAAGAACTATTCTGTATATAAGTTCTTCAAGGACGTTAAACCTTATAAAGCGAAAACAAGCAGAATTATTCTCATTCACTAATCAAATATCAAGAAGATCACATCAAAAAATGGATAAACGTTCTCAAAATACGAAGTCTAGTGGGAGCAGTTGGTCGCAGGAACAGCAACGAGAATTCGAGAAATCGAAAACCCTGGAGGGTAGCAAACCATATGACAAGGAAGCTGCTCCAGGAAAATACGGTGCTGTGGGTGATGGCCGATATAAAAATAAAAAATAAAAAAAATGAATAAACGTTCTCCAAATACGGAGTCTTGCGGGAGCACTTGGTTGGAGGAACAGCAGCGGGAATTCGAGAAGAGGAGGAAGCCGCTCTAGGAAAATACGATGCTGTAGATGATGACCAATATAAAAAATCAAAAATGAAATAAAATGTAAAAGTGGAAATGTAAAAATGGAAAAAATATATATATATATATATATATATATATATATTACATTACCGAATATATGTATTATATTTCTTTCAATTTTCCCCCTATCCGTAGAAATTGAATTAATGAAAGAATACACCATTTGAAAATCCCGCGAATGACATCAGAGTGCTCTATATTATCAACTATTGAAATCACTGTTACTGAGAAATATAGAAAATTTAGAAATAAAATGGAACATTACCGAATCAGAATGCAGCATTCGGAAATCAGAAAGCAGCATTCAGAAATCACAATGTACGATTCAGAAATAAAAAATCAGAAATCGAATCAGAAATCAGTAATCCGAATCAGAAATTGGAGAAAAGCGATCAGCAGCCCGCGAGTGGCATCGCATTGCAGCCAGTAGCACTCTACCTTACCGACTCACTCCTGTCTCAAACTCAACTCGCTTACCGCCAGGTGGTGCTTGCCACTAAGTATGATGCTCCATCGGATGTCACGCATGCACGGCTCCCGCATATTTTAGCATTGACGAGCATGCCGAACGAGGCCCAACGTCACGTCCACACGCGCACGATTTTCGCTTCGCTGACAATATCCTCCAACCACAAGCCCCTATCTACAACCCCCTCACCCCGACCCATTCTACCCACAGTGGCAACCCATTACGAAAATTCAATTTTCCGCACTCTGATGGGTCAATGGACCCACCCACTCCTGACCCTGGTGATGTTTAATTAGCGGAATTCGAATTTCCCGCGCTTTTGTGACATCACTTCCGGTTGGTCACGTAGCCCCCTCCTCCGCCTCACCTGCCCTCTAGTGGTGCATTTTCGAATTTCACGCCACGACGTCACTTCCGGTTTGGTGAAATTCAAATTTCCCGCCTTTTTGTGAGGTCACTTCCAGTTTTGGTGGTCCAGAACCGGCACTGCATATCTACTTTTGCTCTTTCACATAGGCTGTTTGCTCAGTGGCAATGAAATGATGAGATTTCAACGCTTTCAATCGGTCACAAAGTAAATCAATGAATTCACTTGCTAGGAGTTTCTGAGTTTGCAGTCTTGCTCTATCCACAGTTTGCCACGTTTTGAATTCCACAGTTTCAATCATGGCGTAGTTACAAAGTAATTTATTCAATTCAAGTGATAGCACATCAACTCCCGGACAGTTTTGGCATTCATCTAAATGGCACGCAGGCATTGGATTGGAACTCATGAGCTTCGCGAGACAATCTTTGTAGTTCGTAAGAGGAGAAATTGAATTTTCTGTGAGGGTGGAAATATTGATGGCATCCAAAATCAATTTGCAGTTTTGGTGGTAGGTACAGACGCAGACAACGTGCGTACCACTCGTTCCTGCTAATACACAATATTTCGGTCTCAACTCTGCAAACTTATTGAACCCCACAGGAGATTCCGGATGAGAAGTTTCATATTGTTGATGCAGATCTGCCAAATTTTCGAATACCAACCTTTTCTGGATAATTTTCTTCTCGTCGTGATTCTAACGGATACTGTATCTTTGATTCCTGGCATAATTCGACTGTTATTCTCGTAAAACATGTGGACATTCTCAATAGTTTCATCAGTTAATGATTTACCTGCTTTCGCGACGGCCAAAGCCAATACTCCTCTCATTTCTTTCAATTTTTTCGCTCTCTGAGCCTTCCGTCTCGTCGCTTCAAATTCTTCACTCACTTTCCAAGTATTCCATGACAATGGAGCGACTGTCAAAATTTGTAGACAGTGTATCCCTCCGTACTCTTAAATTTTTCTTTCAGGACATTCAACATTTCTTCCAGCTCAACTTCTCGAGGAGAACGTGAATGCTCTACTGTTCTCTTGCTCACTTCATTATCTGAATCTTCATCTACTGAGAAATCGTCGATTCCCATTGGGTCATCGAATACTTTGTTGAATCCGTTATTATTAGGATCAACTGAATGGGAAGAATTACCAGATCTCAATGAACTGTTTGTGATGTTACCGATAGAAATGTCCGCCATGAATGGTGAAAGATGTGAAGAGTACCCGGAAGAATTATCGGAGCCTCCAGTCGCTGTTGAATCAGATATCGGAGGGAAGGCTTCGATGTGTGGATGAAAATTAGGGGGTGATGGGCTAGGAATACAAGTGGCAGCTTTCTGTGTACAGTTTATACACAGTCGCGCATTCGCCGGCAAGGATGGAAATTTTTTCCGCAACGATTCCGAAATTACACGTAGACCTTTTCCAACGTGACCTCTCTCTCTCTAGGGGCGCGCATTGGACTAGCACATCGCTCGGCATGGGGCATCTTATGAAAAAAATTAGTTGATCAGTCCTATGGATAGATTAATATTAGATTAATGAAGCCATCAATATGGAATTAGTAATGAAGACCGTTGAATCTATTCCGACATTCTCATAAATGGTCCATTTATCTCAGAAGGGAGTGATTCCAGAAGAACATGTGGTGACTCTATATTTAGCGCTCAACAAATCCACAACAACGACGGTATGTACACATTCTTTTATGAATGTACTCGTGACTATGATAATTTATTATCCATTGAGAAATAAAAATGAACTTCTCCTATTTTATAACTTCTCCACTGGTACATTACAGATAGACAGATTACATATCTCGATCCAAACTGATGAACAACTGAAGGAGAATAACGATTCAGTCAATTTCTAGAGGAAATTCAACACACTGAACAGAGAATGAGGCATTATGCTGCAGGAGCAAGAGTCTCAGGAAAACTAATTAGATTCGTACTCATTGTAACCCTTGGAGGTTGTATGGAAACACGATTCCACGAAATCTGTAGTTTTTCAGACCGTTTATCTCCTCCTACCCCTTTCATTCCCCATGACAGCGAATTATATTGTGTTGGTAATTTGTGAAACATCGCAATCCGATTGAAAGTGTACGACAAATACAAGGTCTTCTTCCAAGAACAATCAGACAACGTTTAATTTTCCTGGCTGCGTATCGTATTATTTTTCATTTCTTTACGCTCATCAAGGGTGAGAGTTGACGTTGGCTGAGTCAATGATACAGTGGAAAAATTGGACACACGTGGGATTCGAACCCGACTGAACGAATTGCGAGTTCTTCGCCTTATTGACTGAGCTATTGCAGGCTTTCGGGTTGTATGACACCTTCATAACGACTTAAGAATTTATCAACATCGGCATTTGATTATTAACATCGCCAACATCACTATTAAAAATTTCAATCTGAAATTTCCGATGTACTTTCCCGAAATTTTTAGCTCAATTTAATTTCTACTGAAATTTCAAGGAATTTCTATAAACTATGAATTTCAATTGCATTTTCCCCTGAAAATGAGTAATAAATCAGGAAATTCCAGTAAATATATACATGAATTTTCAGGATATCAATACTGAATGCAATTTAGGGGGAAAAAATCATGAAATTTCAGATTTCAGAAAAAATTCATTGCAATTACAAATCAATTCAGGAATTTTTATCTTTGTGGTAGTTAAAATTCTGTAATTTCACTGAATTTTCAGTGAAACCTGAAATTGCATTTTTTTTCAAACAAAGAAGGGATCTGATGGAAAATTTATGGGTTTTGGATAGCATTCTTCCTCAAAACTCCATGTTCATTATTCAAAATAATTTTATAACAATTATGCTCCTCCTATTTTTAGGCCTGCAACGTAGTTATATCATTGGCTATGTGGATGCTTCACCATATGAGTATAAGTAATAAATCGACAATGTGATTTTACTAATTATAGCCGTTAATGTCGAAAAAAAAATTTTTTCGTTTCACAGGACCTGAAAAACGCCAATTTCGTGGCGCGCAACCACGAAATTAATATACACACCTCGCCATGGAAAACATATCACCGTCCCTCACGTGCAAGATTGCCTTCCGAACCGACAGTAATCTGTTTTCCAAGGCTCGGGCATGTAATGTACTATTTTATGCGAAAAATCATCGAAAACATTGGGAATTATGATTATTTATCAAGAAAAAAGAGAATCAATTGATATTCGACTGGCTCCTGTGTAACAGTGGAATTTGAAAAATTAAAACCTCTGAAAAAGGGTCATTACTCATTCTTACAGTACTGGCGTATTTTTTTCGAATAGTACATAAAAAAATGGAAAAAATCGTTTTTTATTCATTAAAATCCGTCAATGAGTTCGCGAGATATGATTTTTCAAAAATTTGAGCTTTTGACACATGTTGTAGACAAACAATTGATATTGAAGGAACAAAAATTTACAGAAAGCATGTACTTACGTAGTACCTGACTGTGAGCATGTCAATTCAGGATTCTGAGAACCAAGAAAAATTTAGGGTGGCTGAGTTGACATAGAATATTCCTTGTATAGGACTCATATACACTTTTATACATTTATATAGGGCTCATAGGAGTCAATAGAGGTGATATGGGAATCATTGGAGATATAGGGGGTCATATGGAGGTCATATAGAGGTTTTCTGGACGTAACGAGAGAACGAATAAATATCATGTAGGTGGTCATATGTGACCCCGGAGGTTCATATGCTTTTGTATTATCACACAGACCATAGGAAAGGCATAGAGAGGTTAAGTGAATCTCACAAAGGGTTATGGAGAGGTCATGTAAGGTTCAAGAGCTGTTATATGCAGGTTATATGGGGCACCTATAAAGACTATAGGCGGGTCATACGGAAGTTTCAAGGGGCCTACATGAGAGTCAGGAAGGTTCATCGTGCGTATATGACGGTCATAGGAGTCATACGGAAGTTATATGGGAGTTATATGGGGGTTGGAAGGCTCATATGGGAGTCAAGAGGCGTTAAACAGAGGCCATAGGAGTTGATTAACTGGAATTTAATTCATAGTCCAAATTGCACATGTCCGAATTACACACCTCTGAATTACAGACTTTCGAATTAGACATGTCGAGATACGCGGTAGCGTATCGGCCAAGTCGCACCTCATAACCTTACAACAAAACGACGAGAGCTACCGACTATCTATACACGACACAACTTCCCCTTCCACTACCCTCAACTGATTTTCCATCCATTAATAACAAATGGGCCCACTTAGACGAAAACTGTCCTTACTTACACATTTATAGTTAGATATAAATAACCAACCCGCTTTCTACTGATACAATTATTAATTTAATCCGTTCAATATTCACGAAAATATGCACATAGCAACGAACTCGCATACACATTTTTCGGGTTCCCATTATCTTCTAAACGAGAACGGTCACACTATATATTATATTAATTCCTCAACAAGTATATGTCAAACCCTTGTAGAATAGGAAAAAAATTACAGATGTTTTCTGAATGGAAATCCATGAATGATGATCTTTTGAAAAATAATTTATGAGAGAACTATGTAATGTAACGTGATATACTTGTTACAAGGTCCTTTCTGGTTTTGGAGACCGTTCCGTGTGTTTGTGATTGCACCACCAGGCGGGAAGTCACCTCCGATGGCGAGAGTCGAGAGAGAGATTATTAGTTTCTTACGTTTTTGTGATTTTTTTTTTTTTAATATTCTGCTGCCACGCTCATGACAGAGGAGACACTCGTCGAGGGACATCGGGGGACCGAGGAGCTCCGGGTATCTCCGGATTATCGCGAATGAGTCCTCGAGAGGCTTTGCCTTCAGTGACCACAAACTGGGCTGTACGAGTATCCTGTCGAGTGAGGGCACCACCTCCTGGACTCAAATGCGGAGGAAGTGACGCAGTGGGCAGCGAGAGATGTTTTGGTGCTGGAGGGATTTTCGCCAGTTGTCTGAATCGACGTTGATTACAAGTTATGATGGCACGGCGGGATCGGCCATTTAAAATTATGGTTTTTGGGATCTCGGGGTTTATTTTATGCAATTTTTCAAGCGAGGAAAACCCTGGCCGAATGGTGCACTTCGGACACTGCGCATGCATCATGGACCGATGAATATCATCATTGGCTGGACTTTCGAGACGAGGGCCAATGGGAAGTGCTGCCGCGCTTCGGAAGCCGGTGCCGGGCTGTCTCGTTTCTTCTACCGACACTTCCCATGTGGTGGTTGCCTGGAGAGGTTAAAGAGGAACTTCCAGGAGAGTTTCTGTGATTGAGACTGGTCTTGGAAGATTTTGCGGCGGAAATTCGAGGGACTGGAGGCTGGAGGAGATCATGGACTTTACGGGAGTCTGTTGGATTATCCGGGAGATCCCTGAGAGTTTGATCGAGCCGAGCAGCCAGGACTTGTTGCAGCTGAATCGTCTCGGTGAGCGTGGTGGCTGTTTCATCGTCTTTTTCCTCTCGTGGTTATTTTGAGTGGGCAGTTTTCCTCTTTTGTTGATGTCACGGGCATCAGAGTCCTGCAGGACTGTAAGAACTAGGAGATACAATCTTAGGGGAAGCCTGGCCACTCCGTTCAGTGATTTGGTCATTGATTATTTCTCTCGGGACGGCTCTCTCTCGTCTCGTTTGTTTCTTCGTCCATTTACCGGGCATTTGCATTTGTTGCGTGAATTTACGCTGTTAATGTCGCATTCAATTATTATGTATTTTTGGTTAACAATTAGCTCTAGGCATCAATATCGCAGGCATTTGAGTTTGTGCAAACATGCGCTCTCGTCATCGGGAACATTTTATATTCAATCTAATTACGGTGGTCTCGTGACCTTGATATTGTGTCTCTGGCCAGTTTCGTATGCTCTGTTTTGGTTTTCTGTTAGTTGCCAGTGTACACTCGTCTCGTAGGCGATCGATATTTAAGACTTTGTTGTGTTTCGAGTCACTGGAATTTCTTGACAATTTCTCGGTTCTGTAATTTTATTTCAATTTTTCGGTTCTCTATTTTCATTTATTTTGGACTAATAATCATTGACTCCTGCCAGTTGGAATTTTGAGTCCAGCTGCGGGATTATTTCATTTTTGACTTTATATCTAACTTCAGAACAATTTATCTCCTGACGAAAGTGGTTTATTTTGTATTGAGTCTTATTAGTTATTATATCGAGTCGCAAAGGGAGTTTTCAATCGAGTTATTTATCATTTTATTTTTGTATTAAGCCTAGCAGTATTAAAGTTGTGTCTGATTCCCCGTCAATGGTATGTTTTTTTTATTCAGTTAATATTTCCCTAGTCACATCGCGATTTTAGTTCTAGGGTTTGTCCCCTCTCCAAGGATGAGCTACCTGATGCATTTAAGAGCTGTCATCGGAGAAGGTTTGTCTCGGTGGTCATTCCGAAATTAACGACCTGGCGTCCAACTTCCGTTTAGGATTTCTTGGTGCCAGAGGGCTGCGTAACGAAGGACAGTCTGCCAAAATTACGTCACAGTAAATAAGCAATGAAAATCCAAATGAGGTAAAAATTGCACTATGAATGACGAAGAACAAAATCGGGTAATTCGTTCAAGAGATATGGAGCATAGGAGGTTTGTTTGAATACAAAAAAATGAAAATTCAGTAGCGAAGCGGTAAGCCCGGCCAAGTGGATTTTGACTACTGGTCAGTTTTTTACGAATATCTCGGAATCTAAAAGAAATGAAAAAATGTTTGTCATGACTTTTCTTTGTAGAGCGAACTGATGGTTATAAAAAGGGTCATGAGAAGAATTTCGCTATCTCTCTTAGATTCCGAGATATTCATTAAAAACTGACTAAAAGTCAAAATCGATTTAACCCGGTTTACTTCTTCATTACTGAATGTACGCGATTACAAATCGAGATACGCGGTAGCGTATCGGCCAACTCGCGCCTGTTAACCTCACAACAAAACGACGAGAGCTACCGGGTATATATACACAACACAACTTCCCCTTCCACTACCCTCAACTGTTTCATTAATTAATAAAAAATGCCACTATTTAGACGAAAACTGTCCTTAGTTACCCTATATAAATCAGCAATCCGCTGTCCACTGATGCAATTATTAATTTAATTCTTTCAATATTTACGAAGAGAAAAACCATCGACAAAACGGCGCTCCTTTCCTATTTCTTACAGCCCCCACCACCCGAACCCGTAGTCTATATATCATATATCTATGGGCCAAGCAGAGGCTGGGGGGACACCTGAAACATGTGAAGTGTCGCATAGACCTCTAGTAGCGACTTAGGGTCCCTATGACCGCCATATTTTTCACTAAATTAAACCGCTACAATTCAAACGGTTTATGAATTAAACGAACACGTGTAAATATTGACTTTATTTTAAATAAACTGTCGGTGTCTGACCAACGTGCACATGTTGTGATTTTTGGACCCTCTCGCGCTCCCGTAAAGAATCCATTTACATCTCGCTCATCGCTCGCTCATTCCACAGATCTCAGAGCCGGCATCTAACAGAAACCTTTATTAAATAATTTTTATTATTTTAAATTCATGTTAGTCGGAATATTCTCACGCTCGAAAATGAAAGAAGAAACAGACTTTTAGAAAGTACGTCAAAAACTCGCGTAAACAGGAAACAAGTGATAAAACAGAAAATTCCTCGACGTAGCTCGGACCACCCGAAAATAAAGCCTTCTTTTGTATTAGTTTTTTCTAATAGAGTTTCGAGTGCAATTTGAACTTAACATCAAACCGTGAGAGTCGTAAAACCTTTTCCCGGAGACAGTTTATTTTTCTCCGAGAAAAACTCAAGTATTTTCTCTCTCTCAAACCGTACCACATGTCGGGCCCATTGTTCGAGTCACATACTCTCGAGATTTCGGGGCTGGGCCAGCGCGATCGACTGTGGGGGTGTAAACTAACCCCATCGACCAAGTTCAGGGTCAGGATTGGTCCCCTACTCTTTTCTGTGGGAAGAACTTTGTAGCTAGCGAGACTTTTAGTAATTTTAAGAGTAAGTGTAAGATCAGATCCATTACCTACGTGGACCGGAATAGTAGAGGAACGATATTCAGTTCAATTTTTATTTTCAAAAGTTTACTAAGTAGTTGTTGTTGTGAAACTGTTTGAAAAGTTATCATTGATTACAATAACTAATTGTGTGCCAGGATTAAATCAGTGTTCTTTGGTGTTGACTCTTGTGTTGTTGATGATATTCTCTTAATGCTGAATCGATTAGAGCTTCGGTTCTAATCGACACTCTCTTTGGTGGCTGTACTCTTACTTGAACTATTGCTGACAGCGCAGATCATTGATACTCTAGAGATCGCGCCTCTCCTTAGTACGCATCGGACTTGCTGGTGATGTTCCTCCTTCTGATGAGCCTTCTATCGACTTGAAGAATGTGTAAATTCCCTCAGTTGTTGTCAACTTCGATATGGCTGCTCTTGATGTGGATTTTGCTGAGGGGAGAAACACAGAGGATGAGGCCGTATCACTTATCAAGATTTGATCGTAAAATGAGAAAGTGACGCTTGACCTCTCTTCCGGTGGTTTCTGAAAGTCCCTCTCTCGATGCTGAGGTCGATGATGGCTGAAGTTTTGGATGTTCAGCGCTGCTATTGATACTCTTGATGATGTACTCTGAGTTGGAGGTAGATATTGGATGAATCTATCCTCATTGTTGACCTGCTGACTTTGGATCTCCCGATAAGCTGTCTTGTTTTTCATCTGTTTCTGATTGATGAGTTTTCTCATCGATTGAGGTTAGCTGTTGCTGATGCTGTTCTCTGGCAGCCTTTCGTCGACTCAGAGGAGGCGTAAGTTCCTTCACTCGCCGCCGAGCTCTCTGGTTTGTGTGGACTTGGAATTTATCTCACACTTGAGTTCGTCTGTAGATACTGTTCTCTGTGAGCCTTCTGTCGATTCGAAGGAGGCGTAAATTCCTTCAGTCGTCGTCAAGCTCGTTTTTGATTGATTGCTAAGGGGAGAAACACAGGGTGAGAGACGTATCACTTGCCAAATTATTGATAAATGGAATATGATACTTATCTCTCAATCCTGGAGTTTCTGGATTCCCTTAGATCGTTGATGATGTTAACAATCTCCTGATGATTCCTATAGAGGGTCGGGATTATGTGACTCGATGCTTCTTAAGTGATTTGAGTCTTTTTGCAGCTCTCTGGTAGGTAGTCTCGGTATACTCATGAGTCGGAAGTGAATTCTCGATGAATTTCTCTTGGAGATTGAGAAGCTCCTTCCATTCTCCTTCGATGAGTTTCTCCTGGCCTTCTAATTCTACAATGGTAAGGTCATTGATATTCTCTGCTGATTGCAACAGCTCTTGTTGGATCTCGTCCAAGGTATTGACTTGAAATCAATCTGCTGCATCTGGAATTTTGAGCTGTGGATAATTCCCCTGTCGCTCCCATGTCAGACACTTTCCGTTTGATGGTCGTCTGTTGAATAGAGTCCAGGATAGGAGTAAACTGCGTAAGGTTACCGCTGAAGTGCTCTTGATTTATTGACTCAGTAACTGAAATGATCGGAACAGCTACGTAGCACGTCTCCTCAATGCGTTGATCTTCTCGCTGATTGTCTCTGACCTTCACGTCGGTAGGTGTTTCTGCCATGGTAACTGGGTTAGTTGTCAGGCAGGGTAACTTATCGGTGATCCTCTGTTACCGACTGCTAGGTCATGGCGTTGCGTGGGCGGCTTGGGCCTCGGTTAGTCCCGACGGAGACCGAGTTTTTCCGAAGTCGCACATCACTCACTCAAGGTCTAAATGTCACTGTCTACACTTAGCTGAACTTAAGATGTAAATACTCGACACAAAGGCACTGTTGTCTCCAAACTGTCCGTTGGTTTGCTCGTGTGAACCCCGAAAATCCGTTATACACGAGGCGTTCCTTAGCAACTAGAATTTTCACTTACACTTTTCACGCACTTATGCCCCTATCCGGCTCGAAGGACCATTTGTTTGAGATTGATGCTAAAAATTTAGGCGGGTTTGGGAAAAGTGATTTGAAAAAGGTGTGAAAATTAAGAACACGCGATTTACTAAAAACCCACTGGTGATGTACTTTATTTGTGGTGTAAACCACGCATCTAGAAATTTTATAAGGATACACTGTTCGTTGAATAGTCTCAATTTAAATTCAATAATTGCCTCTATACTGCACTTGATAATTCACTTGATAATAGTCTCAAAATGATTGATAATTGACTCGAAATTAATAGATGATTGACTCGAATAGAGATGCTACTAGGAGCGTTAACTCTGCATCTCACGGTGATGTACTCGATAGAGCGATTGCGACAATACTGACTGTACAGAGATTGAGACGATACGATACTGAACTCGATGGGTGATTTACTTCGTGATCTGACCGTGAACCCGAAGGTCCGAAGGTCCGGAGGTCATTCGAGAATTTTCGTTGAGCCCCGTGCCATTAGATAGGAAACTATTGCTGTGTTTTAAACAATAAACACAGCAACATAGGCCGTTACAAAAATTTTGCTATCTCTCTTAAATTCGGAAATATTGCCTGAAAACTCAGCTAAGAACTCAGTCAACTCAAATCGTTTTATTGCTTTGCTAGCGATTTTGCTCAGCAGTTGCTCTTCTTCAAAAGTATAATGTGCCACAATACTAGATTTGAATATAGTGATCAATAAGCAGACCTGCAGGGATGATTAACGGAAAGATTTCCATGAAAAAATGCAAAAATTTAATGTTTTCATTTTTTTTAAATGTGTTGCAGGTGAAATTTTCGACCTTTTTTTTTCTCAAAATGTGGGAAATTGATGCTAGCATCTCGTCAATTTTTATCAAAGTAGTAGAAAAATCTTTACCTATGAGAAATTTAAAAAAAAAGAAGTGTCAATCAAAAATATTATTTAACAATTAAAAATCAATTAAAAAATTTTCCTTCAATTTTAATGTTTTTGATTTTTCATAATTTTTTCAGATTTTTTAATAGCTTTGAAGAAAAAAAAAATCAAATCGAAGAAAACAGTTTTTTGAGCATTAAAAATCAGGGGATCGATATAATGATCTGAAATTTTACCCAGAATTGTTTTTTTTGGGTGGTGAATATGTGAAAAAATTGCCGCCTTGAAAGTCGCTGGGGGCAGATTCACCACACTTATCCGGCTAGACCCTTTGAGGGGAATATATGATTTGCGGGGAGGGGAAGGTTGGTCCTTGAACATTTTATCGTATTGGCAATGATTTTATCAATAAAAATTTATAAACAAATAACTTTAGGGCACTGTTTACTCAAAATGCTTACTCAAAATTTTTTTCGTGTGTCACGTTGTTGCATAGGGGGAATCCGAGTGAACTTAAGCAGCTCGTAGGTGCTCAAAGCTCAAAACTACCTTATTACCGCTAATTAAGTTGTAGATTTTTTTGGTAATCTGAGAAGACTCCGCAATTTTTTCTAGTTTTTTCGATGCAACCTTTGACCCACTTATGATTTTTCGAATATTTTTCTTTTAAGTGGATATAATTCTTTTGAGAAAAGGTCGATCTCATTGTTTTTTTTTCAAAATGTGCCTATTTTCACACACTTTCCATGAAGATGTATAAAATAATTTTTTAACCCATCATTCTGTCGATATCCTTAGAAAACCTTAAAAAATGGCTCTTTTTCAAGGTTGGACCAGTTTTTTTAAATTTAAAAGTGGGATCAGAATTCTATCATTAATTTTTTTTTATTTTACTGTCTTACGTTATTGGAGGGTGCAAAAAATTGATTGGTTTTACTCTCAGAATTTTACCCTCTTTCATTCCTCGAGAGATTAAACCGTAGTTTTGGGACACCCTGTACAATAGTGGATAAAAAATTATTATTGTTCTCATCATTCTTATCTCGTCCTTATCTTTTTAATATTCGACTTAATAGTCGACCTTTGTGCCCCTTGAATGTCACTCCCCTGGCTCCCCCTCTTCCTCCGCCCCTCCTCCGCCCCACCTTACACGTGGCCGTCACACCACGTCACAAATTGCTGTTCTGCCAGCCCTGATTATACTGGGTCGATATAACACAAAAAAACAAAATCTTAAATTTGAACGATTACAAAGCTTCCATTCGGAAGCAAAAAACATGTATTCGAAATAAATGAATTGTTTTCTCGAATTAAGTGAAAATTTTATTTGAAAGAAGCCAAATTTAGTTGAATTGCTTATTTGATATGATTAAATCCTTTTTCTTGAAACAAGTTAAAAATTGCAAATAAATGGTTTTATCTGATTAAAAAAAACATTTTCTGTGGTGTACATTGGAGTCATTTGCAAAATTTCTGTGAAATTTATAATTCATATACTAAACTTTATTTGAAAATTCTCGGTGAAAATCGAACTTGTTCGAATTTCCCGTCTAAACTAACTGAAAAAATATAATCGACCCATAGATTGAACTAAGAATCAGCACTCGAAAATCGGACGGAATTTTCGGGGACAGAGCAGTGCACATCATTTTATACATTCATTTTTATTTCGTGTTTACGATAAGTAAATGTGTCCGATATCACAATTAATGGCACGGACGGAGGAGAGAGAAAGAATAACATGCTCATTCGCTCTCCCTCCCTTACACATGAAGTTCAATAGCAGTGCTACGGAACATAATTCTCACTTAGGACTCGCAGACCACGTGAAATGCAAGACTGAAGCTAGAAATCAGCTGCTACGCATACAACTTTTTTTATATTAACTTGAACAGAAAAATATTTGCATGAATGGAAAGCTCGTAGCCGACTTGTATGATGTAACTAAGGGTATTTTTCATGAATCTTGTGTCTTTTTCATCTTATTGAATGAACATGATTCGGTGGTAGTGGAGAGGATAGTTATACCCCGTCGCACTCGCCCTGAGATCTTGGACAGTCGATTTCTAAAATTTTCCTTGGTCGATACGTTACTACGTTTCTCAATTCTGGGCATTGCCTTTGTACTGTTAGGTCTGTATACTGATAGGGTTTAGTTGCTGTTAATGAGGGCTCTTAACTATGAACACTATCCATTAATAGTTAACTAATGGCATTTACAGTTAAGTCTCGTTAAAAGTAACTGAATCGTTCATTTTTTCTATTAGTATATGAAAATGGAATGAAACGATGTAAAAATTCAACGGAGAAGTTTTTTTTTCATTTAAGTGTTGTGCATTTAATATTTGAAAATAAAGGGGATATTGCGAACAAAATTATTCAACCTACTAGTTTTCATCTACTTACGTCAACAATGATGACTCTACACCGATGACATAAATTTTTGAGCACACACTCTATTCATTCTTGGATTATCTACCTCCTCTGATGCAAATAAGCATAAATATTTTATTTCTCTTTAATATGGAAATAGTGCAATTTTGCAGTTCCATTTGTGCGAAAACACTTCACTGGCATCAAGCAATCCTGCAGCAATGAATCCGCACTCGAATCACTCTCCTCAGTTGATTAATGTGGATGTTGATTTCTATGGATCAGAAATGAGCTAATAAAGTCAGTAGAATCGAAAACTTCAAGGTCACAGTATTTGTTATAATTGCCAAGCACACTACATCCATTCTTAGATCGTATTGACAATCGACTGCATCACTTTTCACAAACCATCCCTCTCTCCAGGAAAATCATTCCGCAATACTCTCGTTTTACTTCCTTCCGAATCAGAACTTCACATGATCACCTTTGACTCTACATTCCTTTTGTAATTATCGCTGATTTCTTCTAAACAACATCGGCCAACGTCTAACCCCACCTTTATTTGTTGAAAAATGAGGAATCCAATTATTTTAAATGTATTCAAAGGAATGAAAAAACCGGACTTTCTGAGGAACGAAACGTCAATACTAGGAATAGTTAACACGACCAGATGAGTAATGAGAGTAGACAATTGTAGGGGGACGCATTGGCAGACACAGACATTCCCCTTTCCAGTACTTTTGCCACGTCTGTTCGTCTGGGGAGGTGCGCGGATTGGCTGTGTTTTGCAACGATTCGCGCGTCGGACTTTTCTACAATGACTAAAACTCGGAGAAGTGGAAAAAATCAATAAAATTAATTGAAATATAGGGAGAATCATTGCAAATAAAAGAATATATGGAAAATATGTATCATATGAGCCAACTGCATATATTTCTCAAATGCATATAAATTATATGTTTTATATATATATTTGTTATAGTTTTTATATTTAAACAAGACCAGTTTTATACATATAATATAGTTTGGTGAATAGTGAAAAGGGAAAGCACAGAAGTAGCAATGCAACAGTGCGATGTAAAAGGGGTCACCGATAGAATCGATTGGGAATTCCCCCACTAGGTGTTTTTAACGTTTTAGTGAACTCGAGCGTTTATGACCACAAAGCAGTGTGTAAGGCAGGGATATGGAGGATTTATCCGATCTTTTGGGGAATCTTTGCAATAAGAGAGTGATACTCCATGCAGGGTGAGCCAAAACGGCTGAACTTTGGGCCTACATCGCCCCTAATTTGTCCAATAATCGGTGGTGGGCTAAGGCCGACGATCCGTCCAAACTAAGAAGGTTACTTCGTGTCATCAACGCCGGCCATATCGCCCTAATGTCTGTGTTTCTTAGCCGCCCAACATCGCTTTCAACAAATTATGCTCGTGTTTATACATTAAAAAATACACGAAAAATTGTGGGTTTAATATTCGTCACTAAACAAAAGATTTCTCATCTAGAAAGATTTAATACGAATAAGTGTCAATGACGTGCTCGTTCAAGATCCTTATCAGTAGAACTGGTTGTGTTATTATTGTTATTTTTTAAATAATACCATAATCAATAGGGTTGCTATTATTATTTTTTGAGTGGAAAGGCTTCTAAACCACTCGTTTTTTATCTTCTGCTCGAAAGCAACCTATGATAAACTCATAAACTACTGGAGTTGCAGCGGCCGTAACGTTGATGGCCTTTCATTTTTCGTTTCCTTTTTCATTCTCAATTGTTTTTTCAAAAGATTAGTGAAGATTAATAGAAATAATGTGTCTCGGTTCATCATATATTCACTTTTATTATTGCAATGCTCGATGCACCAATTCTCCATTTCTGTCGTCACTGAAAAAAAAATTAATTATAATTATAATTGAACTCCTATTCTGAGTGCACAGCAATGATTATGAAATTTCTGACACACTAAAAAAACATTTTCTTTGTCATCCCGTTCGGGAAGCGTCGCTTGAAGCACGCTACGCATGCTGCAAAGCCGCTCACTAACATGCCTGACAAAAAAAAGCTCCGTCATTGTGTCGCAAATTTTTTTTTTGGCAAATATGTATGCAGAACTCGGCTTTGGCTCGCCCTGCAACCAGATATTCACCAGAAAATTTTTTCTCGTCACAGTGACGGAAAAAAAATATTTTTGATAAGTACGTCTTCACTTGTGTATCAAGAAATTCAGGGCTCAAAAATTGACAAGAAGAAAATATCTTGCCCTGAGAACGAAAAACCTTTCGTAAAGAGATTTTGCACTTGTCCCGAAGACGAGGATAATTTGGTTATGACAGTAATGTACTTTCTTAAACGTAGTCTGGTTGTATCAGGTTATTAGATAGTTTTTATGTCTCAAACCCAAAATATTTTCATGCAAAAACCACTCGATTTGGTTCGAGACGTTGCTTTCTCATTATGAACTAATTGCGCCTCATCTTTCGTACAAGTTCAAAATTTCTTGGCAAAAGAATTCTTTATTCCGTATGAGATATTTTCTTCTTGTCAATATTCGAGCGATGAGTTTGTTAATACAACTTGAGACGTATTTTTCAAAAACTTTTTTTTGTCAGTGAGATCCAGCATTTTGTCGTCCTCGCGAAGACCCTTTATTCTTTTTTGCACCCTATAAAAGCATTTTTGTAACAGCATTATTTTGCTGGGAAAATTATATAATCAATTAATTTATATAATCAATTAAATTATATAATCAATCAATTCTCTTCTCTCTTTTGCTGATTCAGAGTATTTTCTTGTCATTCATGATCTTTTTCAGAATTTTATTCGACGATTGCATGAACTTGAAATGTTCCGAAATGTTCTGAGAATTTTTTCATCAAATTGAGAAATTTCAGGAAATGTGTGACGATCTTCAACTAATCAATAATTTTCATCACAACTTATTTTTGAACTTAAGGCCATGCAACGCGGAGTTTATCCTAGGCGCCAGCCTATTTTTTTGTTTTCTTTCGGACTGATATGTAAAACCTGAATTACGTAATGTTACTAACCAAAAATGGTACTCAGCCCGGAACTCTAAATAACAAGGGGGAGGAGAATGGATACCCCCTACTAATTCTCAGAAGTCCAAGAAATGAATATCACACAAAATTTATGCCCTAAAGAAACAATTATATTGTGCGAAAAATACAATAAAATAATTAAATCAATTTGAAACTAGGAATAATAATTTTAAGTAAAAATCAAAGAATTGAGATCGACCAATTTGTCCACATCAACTGTAATATGAATATTATTCCATACTGTGAGGAAAAAATGCCAGTTTCCTCACTCTCTACATGCAAAGATTAATATTAATTCTGAGCAGGATCGCCGCATCAAAAAATTAACTCAATTAAATTGCGCCTCAATTCCTCACCAAAAATAATTCAAATTATCTCAACTTCGCCAACAGCCAAAAATAAACGAATCTCATCCCAAGTACGATAAAATATAAAAAAAGAGACCTCTGTCTTCTTAAAAATCATACATCAAAGCAAATTAATTCAGAACTGACTCTCAGTAGACTCGAGGATGCAACCTCGACCCTGAACGCGAAAAATTACTCAAAACAGGACTTATCTCGATTCATCCAATCCAGGGTCCTGGAATCCGCTCCAGCTGCTCCAGACTTTCCAGAAAATCGACTCCAGTCCTGAACAACTACTCGACAATGATTCTGCTCGACGTTAACTGCTACGCAGTTTTCTCTACTCGACAAAGATAACAGCTACGCAGTCTTCTCTACTCAACGAATTCAACTACTACGTAGTTTTCTCTGCTCGACTCAACTGAGCTCCATCCTGAGGCTAGTCTCGGGGTAAACTGAACCCACGCGGTCCGCTCGCCAAATTCATGCCCATAGGGAGGATTATCCCCCCCTCCGAGGCTCTCTATCTACTCAAATTCGCAACTCAATAGGCCTCGGCTGGATCGAATCGTTACAATTTGTAATTCGATTAAAATCGAAATTATCAATATTTGAATGTATCTGAATTTCCAATATTGTGGATTTTATCCCATGATGATTCGATTTCCTGAAGATGATTACCCAAGCCTGTCCACAGTTCTCTTGATTTCGCGGTTTCCTGTCCCTTCCGGAAGTCGATGACGTAGGCTAGAGAGAGAGAGAGAGAACAGTAGTAGTCAAGTAATACAGATTTTGGCCCAACGGTCTGGCGGAGACCTGGTCAAAGGACCCCGCGAGGGGGTCGGGTGGGTGGAAGGTTTGATTAATTTGCGGGTCGCGATTTAATTAGTGGATTAATTGATTTGCTTCGCGGTTTAATTCGCGAGTTAATCAATTTCATTCGCGGTGTTGGGGCTCTATCGACGACCTAGTTAATACAACCCCGCGAGGGGGTGGGTGAATAGGTTGATTAATTTGGGGGTTGCGGTATAATTCGCGGTCTGATCTGCGGGTCGTGGCTCGATTTACGGTTTAATTCGCGGGTTGATTAATTTAATTCGCTGGTTGATTAATTCAATTCGCGGTTTTAGGGCTCTATCAACGATCTAGTTCATTCACCCCCGCGAAGAGGTGGGTGAAACGGTTGATTAATTCGCGTGTCGTGATTTGACTCATGAGATAATCAATGAATTGGCGATTTTGGGGACGTATCCACGACCTAGACAAGGCACCCTCACGAGAGAGTCTGTGAATTAATTCGCGACTGGCAGTTTAATTGGTGGTTCGATTCGCGGTTTAATTCACGGTTTGATTCGCGGGTTCACCAATTAATTCGCTGTTTTGGGGATGTACCACGACTGAGTCCATGTACTCTCGCGGTTTGATTCGCGATTTGATTCGCGCTTTGATTCGCGGTTTATTTGGCGATTCAATTCACGGGTTAATCAACTAATTCGCGATTTTGGGTTCCAAAGGACTCTAGCGATGACCTAGTCAATCTCCCCCGCCCCGCGAGTCGGATGGGTGGATGAGAGAAAGGGTTAATTTATTCGCGGTTCACGGTTTAATTAGCACTTTTGATTCTCGGGTTAATTAAGCGACGATTGAACAGATCTATTCATGGTGCAGCAGAACCTCAGTCCCCCCCCCCCTAATATTTGAGATGGCTCCAGACCTATCACATTCAGTGACCACATGGTATCATTTGACATTTTTCGAACATGCTTAAACTTGAGATTTCCGGTACCTTGATGATTACTACCCCACTTCATGAGAAACCGTTGTTCTTAATGATATGGAATTATTTATTTATTTTAAAAAGTGACGGGTGCAGGAGGCGGGAGGGTTTATTTATAGTAACGTGGTATTTTCGTTGTTTCGACCATTCAGTGGTTTGAGAGGATTTCCAGACGAGAAGTCACACCTTGAGCGAAGCGAGTGTCATTTATTGGGATTTCGAGACCATATATTTTATTATTTTTATCATTTTTTGTTTTGTATTGCTGCATTGGAATCACCGCTCATGGGATTACATCGTGGGATGGAGTCTAGAATTGGGGACTCGGCTGACGATATTTGTTTCGGATCTGGATAACTCCGAACTGACTTCAGAGGTTCGGGATAAAGTTAATTTTCGATGGGAAATTATGCTGTGTGGCGATTGACTTTTGGTACAAGATATTTACGCCGCTTTATGGTATAATGCGATCGTGAAGGGATTGCGATGTATCTATTGGCTCTGATTTAGTCTGTTATTAACGTCCAATCGGAGCGGAGATACTATCCTGTTGAACTAATCAGTTGGTCGCATCGTTCCGAAGCGTTGTCGCGTGGGTCAGGAACACGGGCAATGGACACTTCTTGTTTGGACATCGTTCGGAACGCTGTGCCAAAAATTATTGTCTCTGAAGGGATTTCGTAGATGCTTTTGTTGAACGTTGGCGAGACCCGGATTTAGTGCCATCGACCTGGTTGACTTTCGGAAAGAATTGTTATCGCAGAGTTTCTTCGAACCGGTAAGCGGTGGATTATTATTGTGTGATTTTGTTAATTAGTCCTACGAGGTGTAAAAATCTAATTTTGCTTTTCCGAGGGACGTTGGGTCTGTGGCGATTGATTGCCATTATTCATTATTGAAAAAATTTCGTGGCGATTCTCACCCCTTGTTCGGCAGCGTTATACGGGTCCTTCCATCGAGTTAGATGACTGTAGATTGAAGGATTTTAGTTTTGCGGACTGAAATTCGGTTCGACTCAGTGAATTTGCGTTTCGGGGAAATTCATTCCGACTCTCGTTTCGCTATCGCTGTATATTTAATATCGATTTTTGGGTGTTATGGCAGATGGGAATTCTCGAGGTCAGTGTTATTACGTCTCGAGATATTCTATTATTTCTCTCGGCCTCTGAAAGCCTAAAAACATCGCATTTAGTTTTCGGCGTAGTCGTTCAGAGATCGTTAAATTTTCGTAGTTATTGGATTATCAACTACTAGCAGTGCTAATACAAGACCAGAGATTTTTTTCAACCACTCTTTCTTATCTTCACCTTTCACATAAATTTTACCAATATTGACTCACTCCTACACAAATTGTTCTACCTCATCATATGGTCCATTCCCATAGTTCCATGATAATCCCTGATGATGATGCTCGAGCCACAGATTCACACTTCTATAATATACTTTACTGGTAAACTGAACCATGCATATGGAAGACTGACAAACCGCACTGTTGGATATCTAACTCCAGAAACCAAATCTGTGTATGCGAATTCTTTCACAATAAACTCGTTGAAAAGCATTTAGAAACCTTGTATGTCTACGAATACCTCCATGGCAACTGATGAATCGATGCTGCCAATATGAGAAATTATACCCTCCTCCCCCCAATCGCGGCCCCTAAAACAACGTCCTCCTGAAAACTCGACCCCTAAAAGCTCGGATCAAAAACACCGCCACACCATCTCAGAGCCAGAAAATTGCATCCTAAATCTCATCTTGAAAAAATGGCCCTAAAACTCAGCCCCAATAAGTCGGCCCCAAAACTGGGTCCCAAAAACTCGGTCCCAAAACTCGGCCCCGAAAACTCGGTCCCAAAACTCGGCCCCAAAATTCTAGAACCAAAAGCTCAGCTCCTAAAACCGATCTTGGAAAACTCTTCCCCTGAAATTTTCTTCCTGGAAACTCATTTTCATAAGCTCGTCCCCAAAATTTCGGCTCCAAACAGTCGTCTCCAAGAGTTCGACTTCAATCTCAAAAAAAACTTAGCCCCAAATATCGATGTCAACTGGCCCATAAGTTCAGTATAATGTTAACAATTGCATAAGTTGTATGGCAACAAATAAAGATGACTTTGAAATTTACACACAGCCAACGTAATTGTCTGCTGCTTATTCACCAAGGGCACTCCTTGTCTATACATCGCGAAAAAAGGCAAAATCATATGGAGGTGCCGCAACAAAATTTGCCTCGCAAGGATGCATACTGATTATAAGCTTCCCTCAGGGAAAATTCTCGGAGAGACAGATCATAACGATAAACATATCGGCCAAGGAATAAAGGCGCAAAATGTTCAAAGTAACACCCAAAAAATGGAAGAAAGTTATCACAATGATTTTTCACGCAGTTGGAAATTTGTTAATGAATTACTTATACCCAATTCATACATACAGGCACCAGGAAGACATTTCTTCAGTAGGAATTTTAATCAGGCTGTGCAACATATGAAACCATTTGGGTTCAGTAACCAATGTATCACCATACCTCTGGTCACGGACGACTCACCTGAACAATGGAAAATATCGCATCAGATTTCCGCTGCAAGACAATGGATCAAACAGAAACGCATAATGTTGAAATTGAGTAAAGAGCCTGCTGATAATACTGTGAATGATATTGAAAGCCATGCCTCTGCACTTGAAGGCTCGTCGTGAAAAACCCGAAATGAAAATGTGATCAACAATAGTAACGTTATAGCCTATAAAAATTCTGAACCTGCAACCAGTAAACATGTAAACATTCATAAATCACGCGGTGGTATTCGATGTGAGAGACGTGAACAAAATAATAAATATATTGCAAATGTGGTTCGACCCAAAAACAATAACAAAGAAACAGGACAGATATCCCTGAAAGCTTGGAAACCTAATATAGCAAATTATATTGATTGGAATGATCCTAATGATCTAGTTGATCGCCTTCGACTACTTGTAGCTTCGCAAGTAGCTGAAAATCACACAGAAATTATCTCCATTATTGAAGAACTCCGTAAAGTTAGGATTATATATTAGAGTATTCATATCGAGATACGCGGCAGCGTATCGGCCAAGAAAAGTTTTGACTCCGATTGTACAAAACATCAGGCCGATCGCTGCTGTTCATCTATACACGAAGCAACTACCCCCTCTACTACCTCCGAATCATATCCATTAAATAAAATACAAACGTGACAAGCTATATGAAAAATACTCTTAGTTACACTATATAAATTGGCCACAAGCTTCTCATTGATGTAACTATTTTTTATGTTCGAAGCAATATTTAAAAAAATACGCGCATAGCAACGGGTTTATATGCAGATTCTCGCATTTCACATCAACCCCTATAATTTTTTTGTTACGGAGTTGGTAGCAGTGCAATACAACCACACGCACCAAGGAGGGAAGCCCGAGAATTTACAAATTGAATATGGTGCATGAATGATGAATTCCACAGATATTTTTCAATCGAGTTCCGTGCACAAATGAATTCTCGAAGAAGCAAATTCAGTCGGAAAATCTAGAATAAAGGATTGAAAGTTGGTGCAAATAACGACTGTGGAATAGAACTATTTGTTTTATTTCGATTGTGAATTGGGAAGATGATTTACCGTGTGAAAAATAAATGGGCCGAATTTAATTGAAAATGAAAAAATTTACAGAATATAAGAACAATTCCTTGTTTATTTTGAAAAAAAAATGAAATCTGCCTAAAAAAACAAAAACAAATGCTTTTGCAAAAAAACTGCGCCAAGAAAAAGTTTTGTTTGGTTCTTACTGGGAAGTAGAAATTTTTGAAAAATACAAAGAAATGAAAAAGAAAGCCAAGTTAGCAATGTCGAATAAACGAAAATAGTGCACAATCAGGTTTCTATAAGAGAAATTGTTTCAAATCAAATGAGGATTTTAAAAAAATTCTTGATGAAATAAAAAATTAGTAGACGGAGGACCAACATTCTTGGCACGGAGTTTTCCAACTCATTGTCTAGTATCGATCTAATTCTCCATCTTCTGATCCGCGCCAAGGACGTTGGTCCTCCTTCTACTAATTTTTTATTTCATCAAGAATTTTTTTTAAATCCTCATTCGATTTGAAACAATTTCTCTTATAGAAATCTGATTGTGCACTATTTTCGTTTGTGCGACATTGCTGACTTGGCTTTCTTTTTCATTTCTTTGTATTTTTCAAAAATTTCTACTTCCCAGTAAGAACCAAACAAAAGTTTTTCTTGGGGCAGTTTTTTTGCAAAAACATTTGTTTTTGTTTTTTTAGGGATTATGATAATCATCCATCAGGCGCACAGTAGGATTAGATCATAATTTGAGCAATAATAACGGTTCCGCTAAAACGTGCTTTAACATAATCGTCTATGTATATTAATAATCATTATTCGAAGATCTCCGAATAATCATTATTAATCCTTATATCCGAAGAATCAGCCCCAGAATGCTAAATTACAAAAATTAATTGAATCGTGACGATTTTTCTGAGGAGGCATCAATAATAGTCAAAATATTTCAATGTTACCTTGTGGGGGGAAACGGGAATGGGCGGTGTGTGAAAAGTTTGCAGTTTAAAAATACTTCGAATGGTTGGTCGATGAGGAAAATCTTGGCGGAGGATATCCGATATGAACCATCAGGTTAATCACAATTTCCCCAGTTAAGTGGATTCTTTCGGCAAGACAATATGGTGATCATAGTTTTAGCGCTTCAACTACTCATAGCGTCATTCAATTATGCCATGGATTCTGTAAATTCGGTTTTTCAACGTCCAATGGATTGCATTATGAATAGACATCTGAGCGGAAACTAGCAACACACATTGACTTTAAAAAAATTAATTCCTCAATGGCCAGTCATTACACAAGATAAACTAAAAGATATGAATCGGACATGTAAATATTATGCAGAGGCTCTTACACGCGTGACCGTACTTTGTGGTGAAAATCTGTTGCGGTGGGTTCAGATAGATGAAAAATACATGAAACAATTACTGTTTTTCATGAATCAATCAGTGTATGAGGAAAGTAAATGCTCACCTTCTGGATATTTTGGAATTATCTCAGAAACGCTTTTCGTATCATCGAATGAAATACAACTCAACTATGAGGAAATATTGAATCGAACGTGAAGAGTAGACCGAAGGAAATGGTAAAAGTAATAAACCACACGATAAATCAAATGTAACTCTTGATCTTTATTACATCTTTGGAATTACTCTCACGTGAACTCTACAACGCTCCGTAGAGTAAAGCGACAATAAACCAAACGGTCGTTGAGATGTAGTTTAAAGGCGCGAAGGCGCCACCTACTGACGATTGTATTAATAACGATGTATACTCAGGTATACATATACTACAATCCTACCACTTACTTCAAAAGTCCAGTCTTCAATATAAAAAAAAATGAAAATAGCTAAAAATACATAGTTATCACGCCCATAAACATACTGATGGAAACTACTCACACCAAAAACCAGAGCCAAAGCTTCACGATCTAATTGTGAATAACCTTTCTGAACTGGTTTCAAAGCTTGAGATGCATAAGCCACCGGCCTAACTGAACCATCCTCGTAAATGTGTGAAAGTACTGCTCCAATTCCAAATGGCGAAGCGTCACAAGTGATTTTAACTGGAGTTGACAAATCATAATGGGCTAAAACTTCATGAGACACAAGTTTCTGCTTCGTTAATTGAAAAGCCTGTTCATGCTCATCAGACCAATGCCACTGAACCTCCGTTTTTAACAATTCATACAAAGAATGAACAATATCAGTAAAATTTTTGATGAATTTGGAATAATAATTCAACATTCCAAGAAAAGCCCGTAGGTGAGTGATATTGTCAGGACTTGGTACTTTCACAATTGCATCAATTTTACTTTGAGCTACATGAATACCCTGAGCATTAATTGCATATCCCGGAAATTCAACGTCCTCCTTGAAGAGATCACATTTGTTCATACTAACTGTCAAACCACATTCCTTAAAACGAGAACAAACTTGATGTACACGACTATCATGTTCCTCTCTAGATTTTCCCATGATTAAAATCTCATCAAAAAATACTACTACCCCATCAATACCATTAAGTACTTTCTCCATTTCTCTTTGAAATAATTCAGGCGCTGAAGCAACCCCATAACAAAGACGACTTGACGTAAACAGACCTTTATGTGTGGTCAACGTAATTAACTCCCTCGATTTTTCATCTAATTCCATTTGCTGATAAGCCTGCAACAAATCCAACTTACTGGAGTACTTTCCCCTATTTAAAGTTGCCAGCGAATCCTGAATTCGAGGAACCGGATATTTATCAACCTTTAAAGACGGATTTAACGAAACTTTGAAATCTCCACAAATCCTCATCCGACCATTCGTCTTAGGAATTGGAACAATTGGTATACTCCACTCACTACTCTCAACTGGTATCAATAGTCCCCCCTTAACTGCCTTCTCAATCTCCTTCTCCACCTTCAACTTAATGGCATAAGGCAAAGGCCTCGGTTTACAAAAAACAGGTTGAACTCCCTCTTTTAGATGCAGTGTAAGTTGACCCTTCGTATATTTCCCCAATTTATCTGTAAACACTGATCCAAACTCATGAACTAATGATTCTTTAGTCATCTTCTCTGACACAACATTCAACCGGTCATCTATTTTCATGTCAATAAATAATGGAATTTGCATTTTGTTTAACCACTCCCGACCAACAATTGGAGAACTACTCCCAGGCAAAATGAATAACTTCAACTCATATTTTCTACCTGAAAATTCGACCACTGACTTGAGGTGACCTAAGGGTACGATGACATCACCAGAATAACTTTTGACTTTCCTCCTAGTTTCAGACAATTTACACTGAGAAAAATATTTATTATTCCTAAAATCCCTCTCAGCAATTTCCGAAACAGGCGACCGCGTATCAACCTCAAAATTAATGTTAACATTATTCACCTTTAATTTAACCATCAAAGGAGCAATCATGAAAATTCCATTATTTTTCTCCTCCACATCCTCAACCAATGTAAAAACTTTATCAAAAATATCATTTACTTCCTTCACTTCGTTCAAAAAATTTTGTCTTTCATTACTACCAATATTATTTTTAACATCAGAGTCTTTCTTTCTCTTATAAGCTCTTTCAATATGACCTTGGATTCCACACACATTACATTTCAAAAATCGATACCTGCACTGATTTCTACCGTGATTCTTTCCTCCGCAACAAAAACATCTGAAGTCCTTATCCCCTTGAAGTCCCGCTGGCCTCTGAAGAGATTTACCCTTGATGTAATTCACTGATTCCGCTTCCTTGACAGCAGACCCCATCATCAATACTCCTTTCATCGCAATCTCCAGCCCAGTTGCAACCTCAATTGCTCTCGTCATCGTCAAATTGCCTTCACTCAGGAGTCTTTTCTTAATAGCATCACTCCTCAAACCCCCAACAAATTGGTCACGAATACTGTTATTCAAATTGCTACCAAACTCACAGTACGCCGATAACCTCTTCAAATTAGCCAAGTATTAATTAACATCCTCAGTCTCACTCTGTTTTCGTTCCTGGAATTTATATATTTCAGTAATAATACTAGGCTTTGGGTGAAGATGATCTTTCATAATAGTTTTCAATACAACGTACGTCTTTGTCCTTGGTAAATCCGGTAAACACAAGTCATTCAGCAAAGCATACCCTGGGCCTGCAATCGATGATAACAGAGTAGCCACGTAATTCACTTCAGGTATGCGTGAAGCTTGGAAAAATTGTTCCAAACGCTCCGACCAATGAGTAAAATCAGACGTAATGTCGAAATTTTCGAAGTTACACAGTAAAGTAGCGATGACATGACCTTGTCCCTCACTTCTATTAACTGCTACTCTCTCGTGGCCCCCAGGTGAGATGTTCCCATTAAGTCTTTGCTGCAATTGTTCCCGTCCAAGACGCAATTGTTCTTGCTGCTGTACCAAACGTTGTTGCTCAGCATTTCTCTGTTGTTCCCATTCTTGTCGAGACTGTTGAAGCTGATGATTCTCAGCAACCATCCTTTGATGATCCCTCATCAGTTGTCGGCGAAATTCCTCCATCTCAGCCTGGCTGTTACCAACCGCCAGCGAATCTTCGTCCATTTCCAATTTTGTTATACTTAAATAACAAATACTTTCTTTTACTTTTTATCCTCATTGCCAATAAAAAGTAGACCGAAGGAAATGGTAAAAGTAATAAACCACACGGTAAATCAAATGTAACTCTCGATCTTTATTACACCTTTGGAATTACTCTCACGTGAACTCTACAACGCTCCGTAGAGTAAAGCGACAATAAACCAAACAGTCGTGGAGATATAGTTTAAAGGCGCGAAAGCGCCACCTACTGACGATTGTATTAATAAAGATGTATACTCACGTATACATATACTACAGAACGATCAGAGATTGTTACAGGCACATAGCTCAAATAGGATTACATCACAGATGATCATCATCCCATTTTCAATCTGAGGTACCCATTCTATGATGCTACGTCTCAACAAATTTGTGAGGCTGCCAGTTTTATGACTGGCAGACAGCTATCACCTCTTGATGATTGTAATATTAAATTGAGTTTTACCTGTGAGTCATGTCACAGGTAAAACTCATGTCATGTTGGCAGAAAACTAAAAATGGCTGGCTATATTCAGTGCCCGAGAGAGACGAGGTGGATATCTAATGGGGGCGGGGGAGGGATTCTTCAAGTCAAGACAGGATGTGAAATTCTTATATCATATGCAAGGATGATTGGATGTCAAGAATTCATGGAGATATCAGCGGAAATATCTGCTAGACACTTCAACATTATACGGATGATACGAAACTACACCGAATTTCTCCCTCAGTATTATGTTCAACCAAATGAGTTTTATATGAGTGTAAAACATATGAGCGATCATCCACTACTGTACTATTTCTTGCGATAGCACAGGGAATATTTGTAATTTGGCTTATAGGATTATTACTTTTGTTAGTTTAAGAGAGGTAGTATAAGCATTGGGTGGATTAAGAAGACTCGTGTATAAGGAATTTCATTAAATAAAGACTTTTTTCGAAAGAAAACCGTTGTTTTAATATTTTTTCTTCCTCTTTTACTAGATATTTACAATATTGTTATTTTTGAATCCATAAGATAAAGTATTTATCGTATCTGACAGGAGAATGCGCTTATCATGGTGCTAACTTAGAGTTAATTTCATCTGATTAAACGTGAATACATCATGTTTGATGGATGTGGTCATATTTGGCGGCATCCAAACCTTTTTATGCTGCTCTAAGCATGCTTTATAATCGTCGAGTATCGATTTTTTTATTCCTTCGGCTCACGATTTTTCTCGATCTTCAGCAGACACTTTAAAACTATACATTTTCTCATCCTTCAGTAACCCTAATTCTTTAATTTAATGATTTAGTACAGATAAGTTGGAAGAAAAAGTCTCGATTGTGAAAATAAAACCATTCCAGATAAAACCCCATTCAAATATTCGAATCGAATCTTCCGCGTGCCATCTTTTTATCGACTAGGGAATTCGCGGCGACGCTCACACCAACTCATTAGCCGTCCACCTTCTCCACTCCGACGCTACAGTCCCGGATAGTCAGGCGTCGCTCAGACAGTACGATTAGCACAACGAAAAAGGAATCCAGCAAGGTAACAAACAAAACGAGTTACGTATACCAGAAATAATGATGCTGAGGGCCCCATCACCAACCACGAGGTATTATTAACCAAGATTGTGAGTATTGGGGTTGTCATTTATTGCGAGTGAAAGTATCTCAGTGAAAAATTGTGAAAAACCACGTGCGTGAAATGAAATCCCCGAAGCCGTGTTAAACCGATGCCAACCCTCGCGAAGCTCTGTACACGTTCCCCGATTAGCTAAAGTTATGTTAACTCTCCCCCAAATACACCTAATGCTCTGTGGCTCTCGAAATTGCGAAAATAACAAATTATGATTTTTAATAAGTGAGCAGATCCGCGTGAAATCCGAAACCAAAAAAAATTGATGTCTGGGATTTTCTGCTCGATATTTTTGTAGAAAGTGGAGCATCAGACAAACATTAAAAATTTTTTTTTGAAAAATATTGATAATTGCGGGAATAATGATTTTTCAAAAATTTCCATTTTTTTAATAAAAATTTGATTTTCAAATTATTACCAATATTCTAGTTCCTTTCAGAGCTATCAAAATTTTTCTCAGCAGACTCAAAGAACATGAAAAAATCTTCAAAATGAGACATCACTCGCTGCATTCCATCCAATTTTACGCGCTTTATACGTCAAAACGTCTTTTTTTTCAGTCGCCAGTTTCTCAAACACCTAGTTTTTTGAAAATCTGAAATTTTTACCAAAAATCTTCAATAAAATGCCGAAAATTTTGGCGCTAAAAAAAGTTACTATTTTCGAGCAGTTTGGCAGATATGAATTTTTTTAAGAAGCAAATCACTGAAAATGACGAAAAATTGCGTTGTATCAGGATTTCAGTTGATACTGCAGATCGTGAAATATGTCAGTAGCGTCATCGAAACGTAAAGTGGCAAAAAAGAAATATTGGGTGAGTCGGAAGATGGCGATCCTGTTTGCAAAAATTGAAACCCAGTGGTGCCCACAGTCTTTGTAATAAAGAATGGGAGAATAAAATAAATGTTTCAAAGCCAGCTCGATTACGAACAAGCGACAGAGTATCGCCACAAGAGTTGAAATTTACTTAATGAACAAATTGTCGACTGAGATAAGTGAATATTTTTTAAGGAAAAATCGACGAAATCCTGTAGAAGTATTGAGTCTCTAGTCAGGGTGAGGATTTCGAAAGAATAATTGAGTGGCTGGTTTGAAAAGAATAATCGATGAAGTCTCGCAGAAATATTTTCCAAAGTTGCGGTGACAGTTAGATAAGTTCGGTCGACATAACCTCACCCTATTGTCGAATGTTAAGTCAAGTTCGATACCCCGATGGAAAATGTAAACTATATCCAAACTTTCGCAGAAGAATCAACTTGACAGTCACGTCAAAAATTTGATAAGAGCAATCGACAAAGCTTCGTTAAACAATCGTGAATAAAATTAAGGGGAATGATTAAAGAAAACAATAAACGAGGCCTGGCAGAAATATCACATCAAGTCAATGCTAGGGCTTGATGGGAATAATCGACGAAATCTCTCTGAATTAGTGTCTCTGAAGACAAGGAGAGAGTTGGGTGGGAAAAATCACCGAAATATCTGCTTTGGAAACGAAACGAGAGTTTGATAGAAACAATGGACGAAGCCGCACCAAAATATTAAATTTACAGTTAATGCGAGGTAATGTAAGTTAATGTGACGATTTTTATACCAACTATCTGCAAACCCAACTAATGGTGAGGACATAATCAATACAATCGGCAAAGCCGCCCACATGGGAATTTTCGAATGTAAAGTCAAGGCCAACAGTTTAATGAGAAATATGTTAACTATGGACAAAGACTCACTGAATAATGGACTTTAAGGTCAGCGCGAGGGTTTGATAAAAACAGTCAACAATTCTTTGTTAAGTAAGGTATGTAAAATTCAGGGGATTATTTCATGTAAACAATCGACACAGTTTCACAGAAATATCATTTCTAAATTCAAGGAGACAGTTTGATAGACGCTGTCGCCATCCGAGAATTCGATAAAAGCAATCCACAAAGTCTCATGCAATTGTCGAATGTTGAGGTCGATACCTTGATGAGGTGTTAAGGTCAGAGGACGAATTGGATAAATACAGTGGTAAGGTGCCGACATTGGCGAATTTCCACGCTTCCTCCCCCCTTTTTCCAGGAACTGCAGGTGTACGTTCCTCCACCCCCCTCGGTGGCATGCTTTTTGAAGAGGACGCCGGCGCGCGAGGGGGCACGCTGGGATGCAGGGGGCCGCAAACTTGAGGCCCAAGGATCGCAGGAAGTGGGTAGTAGGTGGAAAATGACCGGCAGATGGGAAATAGGTGGCGGGTGAAAAGAGGCTGGTGGGCGGAAAGTGGGTGGCGGGTGGAAAATGAATAGCGGGTGGAAGCTAACAGACGGATATCGGCAAGGGTCCAGATGTGGCCCACCAGGACATTGGAGGCACCGTCTTTGAGGGGCCACTCTCTCTCTCTCTCTCTCTCTCTCTCTCTCTCTCTCTCTCTCTCTCTCTCTCTCTCTCTCTCTCTCTC
>NW_021680380.1:354669-356850 GCF_001412515.2 Diachasma alloeum | reverse complement strand
TCTCTCTCTCTCTCTCTCTCTCTCTCTCTCTCTCTCTCTCTCTCTTTCGTTTTAGAGGAGAAAAAAATACAACCCTAGGAACTTCCGTTTCAACGATAAGTACTGCTGGAGATTTACATTTTGAAATTCGAAGCAAGGCTTTTGATTAATTGAAGAAAAATATGTTGAATATTTTCCATTAGCTGCAACATTTGTGAAAAATTCAAATAAAAAAAAATTAAAAATTTCAATTTAATAAAAACAATACTCTAGACTTGTTCACTTATCATGTCTAAAATGCATACTGTAGAAAATAATTACTTCTTATTGTGGATAAATTATTCTATTGTTTATTCTCAATCAATCAACATTATTCTTCGACAAAAAAAAAGAAAAATTTTATTAGCTTGGTCAGAAACATCGATGTGTGGAAAAAAGAATCGAAAATCGATTAATCGGTCGTTCAAAACATCGAACGGAAAACATCAATGTTTGGGCATGAAGAATCGATGTTTTCGATTAATCGATGAACATCGACCATCCCTAGTCAATAATGCTATTGCTGACTTCAAATTTTTCCACACGGCCTACCGAGAACTATACTTCGTAGTTAATAGTAATCTGACCGACCATAAACCCATAAATGAAGGAATGGCTCAGGACTGTGTACTCAGCCCAATCATTTCTAATATTTATTACTCTTACCTAATTACCTTAGTCCCTCCAGAAGTCGAAACGATTATGTTTGCAGATGATTGATCTCTGATGGCAAGAGATCCAACCCTCGACCTCCAAATTCTTACCAATACCGAAAACATGATCCGTAACTAAATATTTCGTTAACTGTTAACTGGAAATTTCAGCAGAGATCATTTTTAACCAGTTGATCATTTTTAGCCGCAGACATTTTATCCCCTCAGACCATCACATTACTATCAATTACTACAATATATATGCCTATGAATCCGTCAAATTTCTCGGAAATACCCAGGATTATCGCCTCTCAATTACTCCAGATATCGAAACAATTAATTAAAAGAAATTTCCACTCTCTCCACGATTAAGTCCCTCATATACGAGGTTCGGTGCTGACGCAAGAGTCCTCCTAACGTTCTACCATGATCTTCCTAGAAGCTCGCTGGAATATGGATCCCACGTTCGCCTCCCGTCAAATCTCTTTGAATTCGAGCGACTAAATAGACTCCAATACAGAGCCATTCGGCTAGTATTAGGTCTCCGCCAATCCACACCTACAAACGTGGTCCTGGCCGAAGCACGCAAAGTCCCCCCCCCCATGTAGCGCTAGCTACAATCGGGCTCTTGCTCCACAGTCCGACACGCGGATGATTCCTCATCCTCACTTTCATTCTTGGTCATCTACCTGCCCGGCCGAATTACCCGGGCTACGACAACCGATCAGTAATCAACGAATTTTCGCAACGCATTCACCGAGCATTCCTCGGGACTTATCGCAGTACACATATATATATTCACACCCGACATCTTGTATATAAATTCGACTCATTAAGGTGTTAGTTAACAAAGATAGTGTTAGATAATTGTAGTGTAGAATGACCACATTCCGCTACAAATTGGTGACCCCGACGTGATCGCGATAAGCGTGCAAAAAATCGTGGGATAATAAAACGTTTTCCTCCCGGTTCTGCGCGTCGTTTCGCATCGCCAAAAAACGCGCTCAATTTCCTTTCGACTGACTAGCATTTTTCTCATCCGCTCGCGTATGCATCGGTAATCCTAAACAGTCCGGTTCATCGATAAATTGTTTTTTTTGTCGATCAAAGCCGCGAGCGGAGTTCAACAGTATCAAATTATATTTCGGATTCGAAACGAATATTCTAGAACATTAAGAAATCCGGTGTATCGGCAAGTGCGAACCGAGATATCGATTTTTTCTTCAGGGTCGCAGCCCGCACTCCCGATCAAGTACGCGAGTGCGACAAAGACGGTGCGTGAGTGTCCGAGCCCACGCGAACACAATAGGCGGATTATTACCTGCCTCGCTAATCCCTCAGCCCGCTCACACATTGCGGAACACCCAAAGACGTTGTGTTGTGTGAGTGAGTGAATAAAAACTCTTTAGATTTTATCCCTGGTCGAGTGAATTTTATTTTCACGTTTTCCCACTGTCTCTCTCTCTCTCTCTCTGTCTCTCTCTCTCTCTCTCTCTCTCTCTCTCTCTCT
>NW_021680380.1:317418-354576 GCF_001412515.2 Diachasma alloeum | reverse complement strand
TCTCTCTCTCTCTCTCTCTCTCTCTCTCTCTCTCGCTCTAGCACAGATAATGACAGGTGACACCAAGCCGCCTCCTCCACCTGCTCCGGCGGTTCAAAACACCCGAGTTCAGCAAGGAGAGCCCTAGCGTGTGGTTCACGCAGGTAGAGGCATTGTTCTCAATTTACGGCATCATCACCGAACGCGATAAATTCAACCGCGTAGTCGCAGTCCTGAAAACATCAATCTGCAAGGAGGTTGAAGACATCGTAGGTTCACCACCCCTCGAAGCCCCATACCAAAACCTGAGAGATGCTCTGATCCACCGTTTCACGCGTTCTAAGCAGGCTAGATTGCGCCAGCGGTTGGACAATGAGTCACTTGGAGATCGAACTCCTTCGGCTCATTTACGTCATCTGAAGAGCCTGGTACCGGGAATCGACGAGGAGGTTTTGAGAGCTAAATGGCTGTCGCATCTTCCAAACCAGATGCAGGCCTTCCTGGCAGAGGACGAGGACAGGGACATCGACAAGTCCGCCCTTCGAGCTGATCGACTACATGAAATCTTCAACCCTGGTGAGGGTTCTTCTGTTGCTGTAATCTCCAGTCAGCCTACAACGTCTGCAAAGGACTTGCAGATCGCGGAACTCACAAGGGAGATTGCAGCCATGCGCACGAAGATCGACAAAATGGAGACTTTGAGGTCACGTTCCCGAGGAAGACCTGCTAGAACTCGCTCCCGCAGTGCCTCTCGAAGGAAGCTCCCACCAAACACAGACACCTGCTGGTATCACAGATCTTTTGGTGAGAAAGCAAAAAATTGTATTACCGGTTGTAAGTTTCAGGGAAACTCCAGTGAGAGTCGCTAGCGGCGGAAGCGGACTCTCATCCAGGATCCCGCCGGCTCTTCATCAGGGATTCAAAGACAGGCATCGAGTTCTTGATTGATACAGGTTCTGACTCTTCGGTCTTTCCAGCGAGACGGCACAGGAGGTCCATCAAGGCATCGGAGTACCATTTGTTTGCTGCGAATGGCTCCGTCATCGACACCTTCGGTTACGTCTCACTCACGCCCGACCTCGGCCTCAGAAGAGACTTCACCTGGCGTTTCATCGAAGCTAGCGTGTCTCGGCCGATCATCGGTGCAGATTTTCTGTATCATTTTCAACTGGTACCTGATCTCACCGAACATTGTCTCATCGACCAGACAACTGGCATCAAGGTCAAGGGCACGGTTAAGGACATCGCCTGCTCCTCTGTCAAGTCACTCCAGCTGACGGACGTCTCAGAGTGGACAGAAATCCTCAAGGAGTTTCCGGAGATCACCAGGCCCGAAGGACAAGTCAGGACCGCTGCTCATCACACTCTCCATCACATCAAGACAACTCCAGGGCCGCCAGTGTCTTGCAGGTTCCGCCGCCTCCGACCAGACAAACTCAAGGTCGCAAAAGCAGGGTTCTCGAGGATGGAACGGCTCGGCACAGCACGACGCTCAGATAGCCTCTGGTCATCTCCTCTTCACCTAGCGGAGAAGGCCAATGGAGAATGGAGACCCTGCGGAAATTATCGTCCACTCAACGCCAGAACAATTCCCGATAAGTATCCCATTCGATATTTACAGGACTTTTCAGCGAATTTATACGGAACGACGATTTTCTCCACAGTCGACCTGGTGAAGGCGTTCAATCAGATCCCGGTGGCACCTGAGGACATTGAAAATACCGCCATCATAACACCGTTCGGCTTGTATGAATTCCCATTCATGACGTTTGGACTCCGGAACGCAGCGCAGACCTTTCAACGTCTAATCGATGAGGTGACACGTGACTTACCATTCACGTTCAGCTACATCGACGACATTCTGATCTTCTCGAAGGACGCTGCCGAGCACCGAGAGCACCTCCGAGCACTCTTTGGCAAACTCAAGGAGTTTGGTCTCGTAGTAAACGTCACAAAGTCTAAATTCGGCAAGCCAGAAGTCACTTTCCTGGGCCATCGCATTAACACCCAGGGAATCAGACCACCAGAGGACCGAGTCGCTGCTATCCTGGAGTTCCCGCGGCCAACGATGGTGAAGTCACTGGGAAGGTTCCTCGGCACCTTCAACTTTTACCGCAGATACGTAAAAGGGGCAGCTGACATCCTCGCCCCCCTCACTGCCTGTCAGCAGGGTTCAGATTTGAAAGGCTCACATCCCATCAAGTGGAAGGCACCCCAGGAAGAGGCGTTCAACAAAGCCAAGCAGGCCCTCGCACAGGCCACACTGCTGTCACACCCGAATGTCGAAGCAGAATGGGCCATTTATAGCGACGCTTCGGACCGGGCCATTGGTGCAGTCCTTCAGCAACGTCATCAGGGCTCATGGCAACCTCTGGCTTTCTTCAGTCGGAAACTATCGCCGTCAGCAAGCAAGCACTCAACCTACGACAGGGAATTGCACGCTGTGTACGAGGCAATCAAGCACTTCAGACACATCTTCGAGGGCCGGCATGTGATAATCTACACCGATCACAAGCCTCTTACTCACGCCTTCGAGCAGAACCCTGAACGTGCGACTCCCTGGCAGTTCACGAGACTAGACCTTATAGGACAATTCTCAACGGACATCCGGCATGTGGCTGGCGCTGAGAACATCGTGGCAGACACTCTCTCCCGCGTTGAGGCAGTTTCCTCAGTGGTAACCTCTGAGCAACTGTCACAAGCACAACAGCAAGATGAGGAGCTCCAACGTCTCCTTCAGAGGGAGATCAGTGTCCTTCAGCTGCAGAGGATCCATTTCCCTGAACAGGACACGTCACTGTTCTGCGACGTCTCATCGAAGACAGTTCGACCGTACGTTCCAGACCCGCTGCGGAAGCAGGTCTTCAAGTCCCTGCACACAATGGCTCACCCAGGAAGCAGAGGTTCTCGGAAGATCGTCTCGGATCGCTATGTATGGCCCTCGATGCAAAAGGACTGTGCAGACTGGGCGAGACACTGCCTCATGTGTCAACGCAACAAGGTCACTCGTTACTGTTCCACACCGCTAGGTCGTATTGAGCTCCCGTCACAGCGCTTCGAGCATATACACATTGACCTCATCTCTGTTCCAGTATCAAAAGGTCATCGCTGGTGCCTGACGATCGTCGATCGCTTCACCAGATACCCTGAGGCAGTCCCACTAATGGATTCCAGCCTAGAAACAGTCGCTCATGCCCTGCTCTACCACTGGATCTCGAGGTTTGGAGTTCCTCTGCGAATCACGTCTGATCGTGGAGGTCAATTCTTCTCCGACACTTTCGAGAAGCTGTCCGAGCTACTGGGGAATCGAAGACTGATGACAACGCCTTACCATCCCCAAGCGAACGGGTTGGTGGAACGCCTGCACAGACAACTGAAGGCAGCTCTCCACTGCCACGGCAACGAGTGGTACGACGCTATACCTGTCGTCCTGTTGGGCCTCCGCAACGCATGGAAGGAGGACATTCAGGCCACGCCAGCGGAACTCACCTATAGAGAGCCACTTCGCCTCCCAGAGGAATTCCTCGCGCCATCGGCTGACAACGCAGCCGCACCAGACCTCGTGAAGAGGTTGCAAAGCCGTTGGCGCAAGCTAGCTCCATCTCCAACGTCTCAGCACGGAACGAAACCAACATTCGTCTTCAAAGACTTGGCAACATGCTCTCACGTCTTCGTCCGGAATGACCAAGTGCGTCGAGGGTATGGCTCGCCTTACTCTGGCCCCTTCCGCGTGATCAGCAGGCATGAGAAGTTTTTCAACATCCACTTCCGCGCTGGAGGCATTGGGGACTACACGAGCGTGCCAATTTCTATCGACCGTCTGAAGCCCGCGTATGTGTTACCAGAGGACTTGGACCAAGTTCTGGGTCAACCACCGGGTCCACAACATCAACAGGCCGTTCGAGGAGAACCTCAGCCATCGACTAGCTCATCAGCTGATCCTCAGGGTCCTCCGAAGCCATCAACAGGGCACAAGAACGTTTCATTTGCCCCTCCGAAGCCTTACGGAAAATAGAAATTCTCGAAATTTCAAGCTTTTTTGTGTGATGTAGATCACATAACTTTTCTTTTCTATACGTTTTTTTTTCTGTTTCATTTTTTTTTCTTTTTTCGTTGTCACTTCGCTACATCCGGCCACCTCACTAAACAGGGGAGCGCTAGCTACAATCGGGCTCTTGCTCCACAGCCCGACACGCGGATGATTCCTCATCCCCACTTTCATTCTCGGTCATCTACCTGCCCGGCCGAATTACCCGGGCTACGACAACCGATCAGTAACCAACGAATATTCGCAACGCATTCACCGAGCATTCCTCGGGACTTATCACAGTACACATATATATATATTCACACCCGACATCTTGTATATAAATTCGACTCATTAAGGTGTTAGTTAACAAAGATAGTGTTAGATAATTGTAGTGTAGAATCACCACATTCCGCTACACCCAAACCCTCAAATCACGCTTTCTACTGCTCTGTGATCGTTTCCTCATTGAAGCCTTCTCCTTATTAAACCACCCCGTCCTCACAAAACTCGAAGTCCTCTACTCTGTGTTACTGCGGATCGGAAAAAATATCTATAACATTCAAACTGACTTTCCCTTGTACAAATCTTTCTCCAGAATAGAAAAATCCAAATCTAGAATTCATTCTGGCGCACTGCCTACACCATATCTCTACCCTTATGAATTCTCGTTATCTCACGAAAAACACCAAAAAGAGTTTTGGTGGAAAAAGACTATGCCAATTCCGTATGATTATTCGTTCAGAAAAATTCAAGAAACCGCCAATAAGAAACCGAAGTTGATACTCGTTCATGTATCACTACAACATACGGTGATTGTGAATCAAGAGAAAAAAAAGCGGCAACCACAATTTATCTGGCGAACGTACTTGGGCGTGTCAAAACAATTATTTTCTATATATTTTCCCTAATTTTACCTTCAATAAATTTGAGGTTCTCCACTACATTGCCTTAGTTGAATCTTCTTTCTTTAGTGACAATGACCTTCCTCTGGAAGACTTATACGACAGTAGACATTCATTCCCTTTAGTCATTTCGGCATTATTATCATTTTTGTATGAAGTAACGAAATATACATATACTTTGTTCAAACTATGCGGCATTCATATAGTTTCTTAAAAAATATACGATAAAATGTAGATTAGATTGGTCTAGAGTCTAATCTCCATTCATTTCTTCCCCACTGCCCAATCATATATGATTCTCTTCAGCGCGAGTAAATCGTGAGTTTTGCCACTTAATCTTGTGTAAAATTCCCCATAAAACTTAGAACTCTTTTCCATTTCCATAGTTCTTCCTGTGGTGACCAGTGGTTTAACGAATGGCAATTAGTATGATACTTAAAGACGGACACGCCATGTACGTTCACCAGATAAATTGTGGTTTCCGCTTTTTTTTTCTTTTGATTCACAATCACCGTATGTTGCAGTGATACATGAACGAATATCGACTTGGCTTTCTTATTCGCGATTTCTTAAATTTTTGTGAACGAACAATTATACGGACTTGGCAGTCTTTTTCCATCAAAACTCTTTTTTGTGTTTTTTTTTGTGAGATTTCCTTTTTTTTGTGGTTTATCCGTTGAAATAATTTTTGCATTTTTTCTTACAGTAAAGTCATTTATATATCTCTCGTTATTTATATTTTTCATTTTTCAATTAACTTGTAAAAAAATCATGGATATATTCTTGGAATTCCTGGGCCGCCTTGTTGATTTAATTACGGTGTCATCGACTTGGATCCAATCAGTTTTTTTAAATCACAATAAACTTCTATAGTGAGTATCACTTTCTTTACTAATCTTTCTTATTCATTATTTTTGGTTGGAAACTACGCAGAAATATGAATTTTATTTAAAAAATTCGAAAAAATTAGGTGAAGGGTAGGAAATCACAGTTTTATTTATTAAGATGGCGTTGAAAGAAGAATTAACACCGGGTAAATAACGCCTCGTGGCGTCTACAGGTTGTAAATCAACGACAGACTGCCATTTTGCACTTCCCTCTCCTCATCGATAGGGAGATATCGATTCTCGACGTAAACATCGAGATATCGAAAAAATAATCGGGAATCGAGAACTAAAACAAACCAAGCGAATCACTTGTTTTGGTGGAATCTGGCGCACTACTATTTGTTATTGTTGGGAACGGGTAGTATTAGGAGAGGGGGAAGGCACTTGAAAATAAGTACAGCGGTAGCTGGCAGTACACACATACGTCCTTGGCATGTATCTCTACCGCGATACTTGATTTTACCCCCATGAAATCGCAGGAGTGCAAGAAAAACCCATTTTGCCCCCATCAAATCGTAGGAGTACAGGAAAGACCCATTTTATCCCTAAGAAATCGAATGAGGTCAGCAAATATCCATTTTGCCTCAGTGAAATCGTAGGAGCTCACGAAAAACCCATTTTGCCCCTAAGAAATCGTAAAAGGTCACAGAATATCCATTTTGCCCCAATGGAATCGTAGGAATTCACGAAAAACGCATTTTACCCCTAAGAATTCGTATGCAGTAAGAAAATACACATTTTCCCTTGATGAAATGGTATGAGTTCACGAAAAAGCCATTTAACCCCTATGAAATCGTAAGAGTTCACGAAATACCCATTTAGCCTCTATGTAATCGTAAGAGTTCACGAAAAAGGCATTTAGCCCCTATAAAATCGTAAGCGTTCACGAAATACCTATTTTTCCCCAATGAAATCATATGGGTTCACGAAATACCCATTTTGCCCCAATGAAATCGTATGAGTTCACGAAAACCCCATTTTGCCCCAATGTAATCGATAAGTTCACGAAAAACCAATATTGCTCCCATGAAATAGTATGAGGTCAGAAAATACCCATTTTACCCCCATGAAATTGTAGGAGTACAGGAAAGACCCATTTTACCCCTAAGAAATCGAATGAGGTCAGCAAATACCGATTTTGCCCCAATGAAATCGTATGAGTTCACGAAAAACCTATTTTGCCCCCATGAAATCGTATGAGTTCACAAAAAATCCATTTTACCCCTACGAAATCGAATGAGGTCAGCAAATACCTATTTTGCCCTAATGAAATCGTATGAGTTCACGAAAAACCTATTTTGCCCCCATGAAATCGTATCAGGTCGGAAAAAACCCATTTTGCCCCCATGAAATCGTATAAGGTCAGAAAATACCCATTTTGCCTCCATGAAATCGTATGAGTTCACGAAAAACCCATTTTACCTCTACGAAATCGAATGAGGTCAGGAAATACCTATTTTGAGGTGAGCAAAAAACCCATTTTGCCCCCATGAAATCGTAGGAGTACAGGAAAGACACATTTTGCCCCAATAAAATAGTATGAATTCGCGAAAAACCCATTTTGCCCCCATGAAATCGTAAAAGGTCACAGAATACCCATTTTGCCCCTGAATTGACGTTGAAGACTATCATACCCTAGGCGGTATGACAGCTGCATTAAATTATCAAAAAGAAAAAAAAGGAAGAACAGTTTTATGGGAAAAAGCCTTTCGGCATAAAAAACCCAGATTTATTATTGTTAACACACTAAGTTAAAGGATTCACTGCGAATGGCGGTGTCACATGTGCGTTCACACACACACACATACAACAAAATGTATTTTTTAGGTTAACGATTCAAGAACAACGGCTAGCACGCTCCACACATACAGGTAATGAACTTAAACTAACACTTTGATTACGTAGGTTAATTTGGGGGTTGTTTGGCGCCATTTGTTAATTGCGTCCTTGGGAGCGTGGCTTCTGTGCCACGTGGGGAAACGAAACCGTGTGATTTCGTGCCGATGATTGTTCGTTTGCTTTTGTTGCTAATTATCAGTCACCTTGCTTTGAATTCTTATTACTTAGTGCACTAAATTTGTTATTTGTTATTTAAGTTGCTGATTTTGTTGGTTTCATTAAGTTTCAAGGCAAGATGACTTCGTAAATTTTCGATTTTTGTTAGGTCTCTACACACGCTTCAGTGTCGGTTTTTACTCTGTCGCCACATGCAGCCGTCGGCGCGCGCACAAGCCAACGAAAACGGCGCTGGTAAGGTACTGCCACCGCTTGTCGCCAGCATGCGAACGTAACCTCAAGCCCTCACATGGGTTACGATGCAACAGCCCCAATGAAATCATATGAGTTCACGAAAAACCCATTTTGCCCCCTGAAATCCTATGAGGCCAGAAAATACCCATTTTACCCCCATGAAATCGTATGAGTTCGCGAAAAACCAATTTTGCCCCTACGAAATCGTAAAAGGTCACAGAATACTCATTTTGCCCCCATGAAATCGTAGGAGTACAGAAAATACCCATTTTGCCCCTACGAAATCGTAAAAGGTCACAGAATACCCATTTTGTCCCCATGAAATCGTAGGAGTACAGGAAACACCCATTTTGCCCCAATGAAATCGTATGAGTTCACGAAAAACCTATTTTGCCCCCATGAAATCGTATCAGGTCGGAAAAAACCCATTTTGCCCCCATGAAATCGTATAAGGTCAGAAAATACCCATTTTGCCTCCATGAAATCGTATGAGTTCACGAAAAACCCATTTTACCTCTACGAAATCGAATGAGGTCAGGAAATACCTATTTTGAGGTGAGCAAAAAACCCATTTTGCCCCCATGAAATCGTAGGAGTACAGGAAAGACACATTTTGCCCCAATAAAATAGTATGAATTCGCGAAAAACCCATTTTGCCCCCATGAAATCGTAAAAGGTCACAGAACACCCATTTTGCCCCTGAATTGACGTTGAAGACTATCATACCCTAGGCGGTATGACAGCTGCATTAAATTATCAAAAAGAAAAAAAAGGAAGAACAGTTTTATGGGAAAAAGCCTTTCGGCATAAAAAACCCAGATTTATTATTGTTAACACACTAAGTTAAAGGATTCACTGCGAATGGCGGTGTCACATGTGCGTTCACACACACACACATACAACAAAATGTATTTTTTAGGTTAACGATTCAAGAACAACGGCTAGCACGCTCCACACATACAGGTAATGAACTTAAACTAACACTTTGATTACGTAGGTTAATTTGGGGGTTGTTTGGCGCCATTTGTTAATTGCGTCCTTGGGAGCGTGGCTTCTGTGCCACGTGGGGAAACGAAACCGTGTGATTTCGTGCCGATGATTGTTCGTTTGCTTTTGTTGCTAATTATCAGTCACCTTGCTTTGAATTCTTATTACTTAGTGCACTAAATTTGTTATTTGTTATTTAAGTTGCTGATTTTGTTGGTTTCATTAAGTTTCAAGGCAAGATGACTTCGTAAATTTTCGATTTTTGTTAGGTCTCTACACACGCTTCAGTGTCGGTTTTTACTCTGTCGCCACATGCAGCCGTCGGCGCGCGCACAAGCCAACGAAAACGGCGCTGGTAAGGTACTGCCACCGCTTGTCGCCAGCATGCGAACGTAACCTCAAGCCCTCACATGGGTTACGATGCAACAGCCCCAATGAAATCATATGAGTTCACGAAAAACCCATTTTGCCCCCTGAAATCCTATGAGGCCAGAAAATACCCATTTTACCCCCATGAAATCGTATGAGTTCGCGAAAAACCAATTTTGCCCCTACGAAATCGTAAAAGGTCACAGAATACTCATTTTGCCCCCATGAAATCGTAGGAGTACAGAAAATACCCATTTTGCCCCTACGAAATCGTAAAAGGTCACAGAATACCCATTTTGTCCCCATGAAATCGTAGGAGTACAGGAAACACCCATTTTGCCCCAATGAAATCGTATGAGTTCACGAAAAACCCATTTTGCCCCCATGGAATCGTATGAGGTTAGGAAATACCCATTTTACCCCCCTGAAATCGTAGGACACGAAAAACCCATTTTGACCCCTTGAAATCATAGGAGTACAGCAAAGACCCAGTTTACCCCTATGAAATCGAATGAGGTCAGAAAATACCCATTTTGCCCCTATGAAATCGTATAATTCAATGTTCTTGAGATATCTCCCTAATTGATTACTTTAAACAAAAAATTATTTTGAAATTATCTATACAATCCTAAGTTGAAAACTCTTCTTTACCCCAAAAACCATACTTCGTGGCGTCGATTTTTCCGTTTGACAATTTTTTCTTCCGTCGTAAATAACGCCTCATGGCGTCCATAGGTCGTAAATCATAAAGACAGGCTGCCATTTTCCACTTCCCTCTCCTCATCGATAGCGGGATCTCGATGTAAATATCGAGATATCGAGAAAATAATCGAGGATCGAGAACCAAAACAAACGAAGCGGATGACTTGTTTTGGTAAAATCTGGCGGACCTCTATCTGTTATTGTTGGGAACGGGGAGTATTAGGAGACGGGCAAGGCGCTTAGGAATTTTCGGACGCAGCATTAATCGTTCAATCTCAGATCTGATTACATGAGTTTGATTGTTGACGATATGGGTAATTTCAGCTTGACTGTTGTATAGTTTATTGATTTCTTTGTTGATGTGTTCATAGTCATTATAGTCCATAACTCCGAATAGTTTGTGCTGCAAAGTCCCTATGAAGCCGAACAGTGGTGATCTCTTCTTGGCGGTGCCTGCCGAGTCTTCAGTCTGTCGTTTGAAAATATCTTCCAGGTGTTGGTTTAGTGTTTCTACTTCCTTCTACATGGCTTGGAAATGGTTGACCTTAAGTATTCTCTTGCATTCTGTGTTGAGTTTTGTTGCGCATTGCTCCCATGCCTCCGGAATTGAGGATAGAGGTCTTTTGCGACTTTGTAGTGGAATGCCAGGAAGTCAATCATTGTTATCAGTTGCCATTCCTTTTTCACAACCTGAATATCTTGAAGCCGTTCGTAAAATAACCCGGGATTGTTCAGTAACTGTTTTATTTTCACTCTGCTGGTCAATTGGGTCTCGCTAAGATGTCCTCTCGCGAACGTCATCACAAAAAGGAGGGACACTTGCTGGAGATTCATCTTGTTTCACTCTCACAGGATTGTTTTTTTTTTTAGTTCATCATTATTAGGGATTAGTAAATGAGCAAGGCATACATAGTGTTTTAATCTGGCGCTAACCTGGCTTTGTTGGGGTGGCACATAAATTTTTCACCATTTTCATCTTCTAAAATCAGATTACCCATGTCAGTTATTTCAACGATTTCATATGAAGTTTTGTTGTAACTATCGAATTTTCCTTGACGTGGTTCTTTGATAATGTCCACAAATTGGCCCACTTTAAAATCGACAGGCCTGGTATGCCGATCATATACTTCCTTCATTTTTATTTTCGTTTCGATTAGATTTTCGGCCTCGAGCAGTCTGATCTGGCCCAGTTTACTTACTAGCTCGCCGATATAGTCATTATAGGTTTCTAATGTTTCGTGATCCGGAAATTCAGAAAGAGCTCGTGCTCGTTTTCCAAAAATTAATTCAAAAGAGGTGAATTTAGTGCTTGAATGCACAGTCGTATTGTATGAAAACATTGCGAAAGGCAGCATTAGGTCCCAGTCATCGTAATGGTCCATCATTGTGCGTAGGAAATCCATAAGTGACTGTTTGCTGCGCTCCAATGATCCATTGCTCTGAGGACGATAACCTGACGTCGTGATTTGTTTTACTCGGAAAATCTCTGCAATTTGCTTAAATAATTTGCTTTGGAAACTAGTGCCTTTGTCGGAAAGCAACACTTTTGGGGTCCCATGAACAGCAAAGAGTGTTGTAGACAGAGCGAAAGCAATAGTGGTAGTTTTCAGATTAGGGATCGCGGCTGCTAGACAATATTTTGTCAAGTTGTCTTGGATGGTTAAGATATGGACATTTCCTCGCGATGTAGGATACAGGGCTCCTACGGTATCGATAGCTACCCTCTCAAATGGCTCTAGTAGCATATTCGTGATCACCATGGGTTGGCACGTTTTTACCCTATTTATTTTCATCTGCCTACACGTTTTGCAATGTCGAATAAGTTCGATAACCTGTTGAGACAGCCCTGGCCAATTAAACCTTTCTTTTATCCTACAATATCGTCTTTACTAGCCCTTTGTGCCCGCCGGCGCAACTCGCGTGTGCTTCTTCAATAATTCTATTTCTAAGATGCTCGTCTGGGACTTGTATAGACCCATCTTTAGAGAATTTATGGTCAAGTGTGGAAGATTGATTAATACACAATGGATTTAGATATAATAATCAATGACATGTTTATTCAACATAATAAGATAGAGTAGAAGGTTAGGTTACAAGTGCTGGAGCGGGGTCGTTTTCCATGAGCGATATACGTAGCCGATACATTAGATTTCGTCTTAAGGTTAGGTGGAGCGATAATTCAAACCTCAACACTCCCACTTGAATTATGCTTTACACTTTAATAATGTTGATTATGCCTTGTTAGCCTTTCTCATAACATTGGTATCTCTTTCTTCATAAACAAAAAATTGTGTTTTACCTCAGTGTACGTTGATTCTTCTTTTAAACAAGAAACGAGTTTTATTGTGTATATCTACTCAACTTTAATTATTCCACTTAATTTTCTCAGTTTTTAAAATTTTCTTTTGCTAGTGGCTTAGTAAATATGTCAGCTTATTGCAAGTTTGTTGGAATGTACTTGATCTGATATTTATGTTTTCTGCTTCTCTCGGCAGTGAATTTGTATTTAATATCAATATGTTTTGATTTAGTTTTAAATTGACCATTTTCTAGCCATTTAATCGTACTCTGATTATCAACATACATTGTTGGACTAGATTTTTGTGTTTTATTTAGTTCTTTGCATAAAAAATCCAGCCATACTACCTCAGATATAGTCCTACATATAGCCACTAATTCGGCCTCTGTTGTCGAAGTGGTAATGAGTCTCTGTTTCGCTGATCCCCAGCATACTGGTGAGTCACCCAGTTTCAACAGGTACCCTAATGTCGATCTCCTTGTCTTTACGTCACCAGCGTAGTCAGCATCACTGTATGCTGTTAGTTGTAGTCCATTGGATGAGGTGAATTTGATTCCATGGTTGACTGTACCCTTCAGGTACTTTAGGATACGTTTTACAGCGTTCCAGTGGACTTTCTTGGGGTTGGCTGCAAACTGACGCACAAGGTTAACAGCGTATGCGATGTCAGGTTTTGTCAGTAAGGCCAGGAACAGCAGACTTCCAACTACTTCTCGATATGGGGCTTTCACTTCGTCTGTTCCAGTATTGTCAAACATAGTCAGGTCCTGATGGTTGTCTGTAGGCACACTTATTGAGTTTGCATCATTTACGTGGAACTTCCCCAGTATCTTCCTGATGTAGTGGCTCTGGTATGCTACGATGGATCCATCCAGTTGTTTTTTCAGTTGAATTCCAAGAAATACACTCATTTCTGAAACTTTTGTTTCAAGTTCCCTCTTCAGAAGGTTCAGAAATTCATGGATTGTTTCTTCAGTGTGTGCCAGGACCAGACCATCGTCTACATGAATTCCCAGAATGAGCTGATTCCTGTGGTCATCCGTTTTGAAGATGCAGGAGTCACTGTAGGTTTGTTTCAGATCGAATTTTTCCAGACATTCCGTAAATCTCTTGTTCCAGCAACGTGGGGCCTGTTTCAATCCATAAAGACTTCGTTTCAGCAAGCAGACCTTCCCTGATTTATCATCGAAACCTTCTGGTTGGTCCATGTAGACGTCTTCGTCGAGATTTCCATACAAAAAAGCGGTTTTCACATCGAATTGTTTTATTTTCATNTGTCCATGTAACGGTTCTTCGGAAGGAATCCGAGCCGTTTTACCGAATACCAATTCGTATGGAGTAAATTTGGTACCTTCATGAACACACGTATTGTAAGACAACATAGCAAGATCAATCCATTGATCCCATTCTGAATCCAAAGTGGCATACTGTTTTAAGTANTAGTCTGGCTTTATACCTCAGGACTGATCCATCAGTGTGAGTTTTCAGTTTGTAAACCCACCTGTTTTTGATTACATTTTTTTCAGGTGGTCTGTCCACTAGGATCCACGTTCCATTTCTCTTCAGGGCACTCATCTCATCTGTCATGGCCTTTTCCCAGTTCTCAGCTTCGCTGCTCATTCTTGCTTATTTGTACGTAATTGGTTCGGAGTCCTCTGCCAATGTCAAAGCAGCAAAATNTGTTTAATGGAAGCATCCGCTATTGTCTCCGCTCTTTGATTCTCCAATGGAATTGCCATTGAATATTTAGACAATTGATCTTGAATAGTTAAAATACACTCATTATTATTTACTGTTTTGGGCAAAGGACCTACAATATCCATCGCAATTTTATNCAGATGGAACAGGTGGGCTGCTTGGAGTATTCGTTCAGTTTCTTGATGCTTGGCTTCGAGGTGAGTCGTTTTGATCTCTCTCCTCCGGTATGAGTAGCTCTTCTTGTTCATCGACTTCAGACTCATCGCTTTGAATAGCGTAGCTCCCGCTGTTTGACTCGCCCTTTGATGGAGTCTTCTGAGTTTCTGAGGCTTTCTCGTTGAAGATGACGTCGCTGCATACCTCCACCTTATTTTCCTTTGGGAACCATACCTTGTAGCCCTTTATTTCATCGTTGTAACCAACAAATATTCCTTCTTTTCCTTTTTTGCTCCATTTCTTCTTCTTTGACTTCGTGATATGAGCAAAAACCTTGGATCCAAATACTCTGTAGTGCTTCAGTGAGACGTCTTTCTTGTGCCATAGAAAGTAGGGGGTCTTACCTGACTGGGTGCTGGTACCAGTCCTGTTCAAGATGTAGACTGCGGTATTCACCGCCTCAGCCCAGAGTTTGAGAGGTAGTGATGCAGCGTGCAACATTGTCCTGGCTGCTTCGATCACCGTCCTGTTCTCCCTTTCAATTTTTCCTTTTTGTTCAGGTGTGTATGGGGTACTCTTTTGATATTTTATTCCTTTTCCGAATAGCATTTCCCTCATTTCGGAATTCACAAACACCAACCCATTATCTGTATGCAATATGTTAAGTTTCTTTTTAGTCTCTTTTTCCATTCTTAGCAGGAAATTCTTGAAGCACTCGTTTACTTCATTCTTGTGTTTGAGGAAGTAAACGTACCTATAGTGTGAGAAATCGTCTTTAAGAAGCATGAAATACCTCGATTGACCAAGTGAAGCTTGGGGGCTCGATGGATTTTTCCAACTGCACAGGTATCACAGAACTCTCTTCCCCCAGCGGCTTTAATGTTCTTGCTGGTTAGAATCGTTTTAATTTGTTTGTAATTTTGATGTCCCAGCCTCTCGTGCTATCGGCATGCTCTTTCTTGATGGCGAACCACTTCTGGTGTAGTAGATGAATACTCGTTTGACTCTTATTCTCATACACACTCACCAGCGTGTCCCACATGTCTTTTGCTGTTTCGCACGTCGTGATCTGCTGCATGGTTTCTTCAGTCATTCCCGAGACAATAATTTTCTGGGCTTTGAACTGTAGTTTTTCCCAGTTTCTCAATTCACTTTGATACGTGGCCTGACTGAGACGCTGTTGTACTGCGTCTTGCAGCTCAGCTGGTGGTTCTGGTCTCCGATGTTCCCCAGTAACCACGCTAAAGGCTTCAGCACCCATTATATGAATTCTGGCTTGGAATTTCCAAGTCGCCGGGTTCTCTACTTCCTTCAATGTTAGAATGTGTGAGTGAGTCGCTGTATCTTCCATCATTTTTGTTGGTGTCGTCTTTGCACATTCGCACTATTGGCTGGCTTAAACTCAACAATACACGTGGAGTTACTTTATCTTTTATCAATATTTTATATCATTGATTTACCATAAATATTAATCCCACACTTCAGCTTGAGCATTCTGGGCCCATAACCTTTAGAAAATTTATGGTCGAGTGTGGAAGATTGATTAATACACAATGGATTTAGATATAATAATAAATGACATGTTTATTCAACATAATAAGATAGAGTAGAAGGTTAGGTTATAAGTACCGGAGCGGGGGCGTTTTACATGAGCGACACACGTAGCCGATACATTAGATTTCGTCTTAAGGTTAGGTGGAGCGATAATTCAAACCTCAACACCATCACATAGTGTGATGTCCACAGGGTCTTCTTCGAAAGTTTCTTCTAGCATCGGCTTGATCTCAAAGTGGTCTATACCATCCCCCCGTTTCGAGATTCGAAAAGAAGTTGACCCATAGTGGATCATGGCTTCTCTGAGGTTGCTTCAACCGAGCATAATAATATCCTGTATTCGGGGTTTTCTAAAATGGAATTCTTTGATAATGATGGAAAAAGTTCTGAATTTCCCCAGAGGGGTGACAAATACGTCCCCCAGTTTTGCTTCGTGCTTTCTCAGGGCTTTGTGATAGATTAGTCCAACTGATTGCAAAAGTTTACTGATCGGGGTAGATAACTCGAAGTCAGCTGACATAAGATGAACGATATTATCGCTTTCAAAAGTTACACCATCCCTGGAATATTCGATCTGAGGAATTTCTAGCTTACCTTCCCCGTTGTCTGGGTCAATGAATCCCTCGAGTGATAGGGAACCTGTGATTTCTGAGGGAGCTGAATTTTTTAACACAGATTTAGGGATGTGAATTTTTGGGAGTGGTATTTCGATGACTTTGTTCGTCATTGGGACTTGCTGGGGTTCAGTATTGGGTTTAGGAGGTCCAGAAAAAGTTAGGATTCTCTTCAATACACAAGGATTTGGAGTTTTGGGAGCATTGGCGTTGATGGGGGGCACCGGACTGGATCCTGACATTGGTTCGTCTCCCTTTAAAGGCGTTGGTGCCAAGGGAACTCTTTTCGGACGGCTTGGAATCATTGAGGTTCTCTCAGCACTGGTGTTCTCGCTCAGGATTGGTAATTCCCCGATGTTCTCCATTGCTTCCTCTGTGTTGGAGGCTTCCTCGATGATGTTTCTGTCTTTCGTATTCTCTGCTAGTTCGTTGAGTTTGTTCATATATTGTAGATAGAGCTCGCCAGCTCTCTTCTTGATTTCATGGTGGTTGACATCTTCCTCTTCTTCTTCGACTGGTTCTTCATCTTCATTTGCGTTCCTGTTGGCTTCTTGTCTGGTTTTTATGGACTTGTCGAGTTCTAAAAAGGACTCTTGCATTGATTGCATGAAGTTAGGGGAGAGATTGGCCAAATCATCTCCTTCTTCTTCTACGTCTTCGTCAGTAGTTCCCTCCGCTGTTTCTACTCTGCTCTTTGGTTTCGAGTCTTGCAGTGGGGGTTCGTCGACTTCATCATTTTCCAAGTCAGATTCTTCCTCTGACCTTGGATTATTCTTGAGAACGACAATTGCTGGGTTTTCTGGTTGCTTGGGGATTTCTACGAAGACCTCTTCATGGGAACTCGGTAACTCTTCAGAGATTTTCTCGTCTTCTGGTTGTGAAGAGGAAGTTCCAGCTGTCTGAGGGGTCTGAGATATTCGTGGTAAAGCTTTCACTGGACTGGGAGAGGGTAAATAGGCTTTTGCTGACTGGAGTCGACGCCTAGCCCTAAGCTTGAAACGGTCTCCCACTAGCTCCTGACGAAGACACGTGTATCGGTTCCTGAAAGAGCTTAGACTAGAGATGTGACTAGGTGAACAAAACAAATAAATTAAACTCAGAATTGCGGGGGAAAAATCACAGTATTTAATAAAATTTAAACGACTCGATACATTTCAAGATAAATTAATTGAAAACCCCCTATTTGGTTGTTTCAACCGATCAACGATCATATGACTCCAAAATTAAATAGCTCTACAATCATCAAAATAATAAAAGATTCTTTTAACAAAAATCAGAAAGTGCACACTTAGTCAAATTAGTCAAAACCAATTCTGATAACCAAATTGAAAAATCTAATTATCCAAAAGTAAAAACAAATCAAAAGTCAAAACTATGTCAAAAGAATCGTAAAAAATCAGAATCGAAATATCGTCAATACTCATCTAGATTGAACGACACTGAACGATCGAAACCCAAAAATTAGTCTCCGTGACAAGTAAAGCTAGCTGTCCGAAATGAATACGAAAACTCAAGACATCAGGCCAGCGAAACGAAGCAAGGTCACGAGACACACAGTAACCTACGTTCAATGTCCTTCGAAATTACCCAAGTTAAATAACATCCAACGAGAGTCCAATCGTAACCGAAATTAAATACTTCAAAATCTCCAGGGTTACGAAACCTCAATGGTTCACCGAATGGATGAATCTAACGTACAAAATTCTGAACCAAAACAAAAAAAAATGAAATCAAAATTCTAAAATTCCGAACGAACTAATATTTCTAACGAATGAGAGTTTTTAACGAAAACAACATAACTAAAAGATTCAAAGGAAACTGTTCACTGGGCGGACAAAATCTCGTCACTATTAAACAGAGTCGTTCAAAGGCGTGCGAAACGCCGAACATTTTGACTCGATTTTGCCCTCACAAAATACCAAAATGTTTAATCACCACGCTCACCGATGTCCAGACCAAAATCCCAAAGAACTCCCGGCTGCATGGCAGGTCTCAAAACGTCCCAGTGACTTCCAGAAATTCCAAGGAATCCCGGAGAAATACCCAAAGGACGCCAAAGCCCATGTTACGTCAAGAATGGGTTACTTGACACAACTTTATTAAATTAAAATTCAATATACTGAACCAAAGAAACAAGATTAAATTCAAAGATCGTCTCGAAATTAAGGAATAGAATTCAAGCACAAAACCCATTTACAAAGGTCCCCTTTTACTTCAATTTTCTAAACCCCAAAAGTATTTGGAATCAAAGGTTGGAAAGGTTCACTTGGAGTAAAATGAAAAGAATTTTGAATAACTTTAAAGTGACTCAATAGAGTCTATATTTTAACGAAACAAGTAGAAAAGTATAACTACAACATTCGACTTACATTCACTGCTCTGCTTTCAGTCGTAAAGTATTTTGTATGTGGTTAAAAGTAATGCCGCACTGAATTTAAGACGTTGGATTAAATTCTTTATTTAAATGAATCAAATAATTAAAAATGTCACAAGACTTGGGATTTCAGAAAATAATTTAGTTACGAAAGACTAAAACGGAAATTAAATAGTCATCCAAGACTATATGAAAATTAAAGGTCGCGAAAAACCCAAAATATCGCCTTAATAGGTCGATAATAAAATTGGAACCGTGTCCAAAAGAAACTGGAGTATACTAACTCTCAGATATGAGCTACTACTACTACTGTAGCGATGATTACAAAATGCAATCGGAACTGTAACTGTCGTGCTGCTATCGCGCACAAGTCTTTATAGTTTATCTAGGAGGGTGTGTCCTCAGAATGCATAGGGAAATTTCGGGGACCAATTACAAATGACTCTAGCCGAAATTTCCCACTCCAGTGGTTTGAAATCTCCTTGTTTCGAGATCAACTCCATCTCTCTACATGAAGATGTTTTTGGGGTGTAGGCGGTCTTTTCTATTCCCCAACAACCAATGAAAATTGTTTTAGGAATGCCCATATATTCCCTCCACAATTCTCTTTTATCTCTTATTTTCAACTTAGCGTTAACATCTTTGTTATTTAATTTTTTAGAAACAATTCAGATAAATTTCATGAAATGTTATGATAAATTATAATTCATTGAAGAAAAATAGTAATCTAATAGTAATTCAATAATAATTCAATGACATAAAAATATTGTTTAAACTTTAATTATTTTGTGGTTTTCCACGTTGATAATATTTCTTAAACAATTATGATAGTTTAATTAATATCCGAAATGGAAAATTATTCATAAAAGAATCATTCTGTTGTATGATGCATTTTACTATTTTTGTGTCACATGTTCGTCAATGTATATGTCATTTCCTCCATGTGGGAAACGAAATCGTTACTCTATTTTTATATCAAATATTTGTCGTGGGAATTACAAAATTTGGACCCACGCTTAGAATTTGTTATCAACAGTTTTCCGGTTCAAGAGTCCAGTGTTTATTGAAATTTATGGTCACACGTGGAAAGTGCATGACTAAGGAGACGAGACTAGACTCAAATGTTTACAGTGCATCTGATATTGCACAGCTGATATCTCCTTAATCTAGGAGAAACTCGACGTTGGGAACATTTTTATCGTTCACAGATGTGTGCAGCCGAAATATTCCTAACATCGAGGGGGTCACTTTCCCCGGTCACAGAAGATAATTTGGGTTTCAAAAGTCGCTTCTATCACTGAGATAATTGAATGACGACGTAAGAAAATGAATTTAAATGAATTTTCTGACGGATGTCACACCCCCGCAGTTAGACGGAAGTACGAGTGACATTAGAGAACGAGAACGACGTAATAAAAAAAAATGAAATAATCTTATTTCTATCTAATAGGAGACAGTCTTTAAATCTTACTTGTCTAATTACAAAATTTCGTAGACTTGAAGTTGAGAGCCTTTGATCAGAATAGAGGATGTTGTTGTTGTGTAACACAGTAATGCAGCTGTCGTGGTCTTCCTTCTTCAGGGTCAAACGAAGTGTCTTACTTCACTATCATTGAGAGGTTTCTCAATGTGTGGATAAATCTTCTCAGTTGCTCCATCGCTTGCTGGAGCAGAAGCTTCGATAAGTCCCAACTCAACGTCCTTGCGCTCTGGATTTCTTGCCTGCTTAGCCATATGCAGTAGTAGATTCGTAACAGAATCCCAAATTGCTCCTAACAAATGGATAGACCATCCATAAACCATGTGAAGCGTATAACCGTGGATAATGGTATCCACGAGGAGTTTCAATATTCGAATCAGCATGAAAACTCCGATGAATCCAGCGCTGATGGAACCGAAACTGATAAATCGGCCCCATGTCTTCTTCCACGTACTTTCAGCCAGTTTTTCCAAAGCATTCTCATCGAAAATGTTGAACATCGATGGTGATGCGTAGTGAGACCCATTACTTGAGACTTTTTGGGCGATCTGGTTGAGAACTGCTGTGTTCTCCATCGGGAACATAATGCGATCGCGCATTTTCTCCAGATCTTCTTCACTATATATCCCGCTGGTTGCTAAATGACTAGGATTTTGGTATTTCCATGTCACCTTAACGTTGGGTTTGATTTGGATTGGTGGCAGCGTTTCAATTGCGTGTGGCATCAATTTATACCAAGTATCAGCAAGACGATAGAACTGAAGTAATGGAGAATTACAAGGGATTTGTGTCGCCTGTGTTACAACAACATGGGTACGTGGTGTCAGGAAAACGCTCTCATTTCCTCGTTGTACTGGTAGACGATTATAACATTCTTCTGTTTTCCTTACTTTTACTTCTACTGGTACACATTGAACTAAGTGAATAACTTCACCAGCTAACACCGCCATGTAACCTGGACCTTTCATAAATCTAAATGCAAATTCATCAGGCATAGTCGATGCAATTGCCAAGCTATTTCTCAAAATCTCTCGTTCCAGATTACATTGGTGGCGCAAGACATCTCTGTACAATCCATGCACTTGAGATCTAATATATCTTTCTACATAAACAAATTTTGCATTTACATACATAAGTAAATCCATATTGTCGGTATTTAATGAAACCGCAACATTTCGTGAAAAATCTGCAATATTGCTTGTTTCAATGATGAAAATTTTCGGATGTTCCGTCTTTATTAGATTCAAACCGCACGCGTTATCAACACCTTGTTTCGTAAAAGTGAAGCTAACTTCCTTTACATTGACAGAATATAAAGTATCATCTCTTGAGGTTATTTTATTTACCAGGCCTTTATGAAGAATAGAAAATAAACCTGTTTCACAATGAGATGTTGAGGGTAATGTTTCCCAGAATGAATATCCTCCAATTGGATCGATACATTTATTGTCTCTTAACCTATAAGCATGACCGGAGGATAGATAAATTTTTCCATTATCTACCTCTACTCTAGCCATATCTGATCTCAGTGAGATTCGAACAACACCCAATACAACGACGTTTTTGTATGAATCAAAAGGGTCCGAATATTGGACTCCATCACAACGACCGTCATTGTTTACAGTACCTGCTAAAGTGACACTTCTAGTGGTTGTTGTGTTGGGTTGAAGTCCAGTAATTAAAGTATTACCGATTGTTATGGTGCCATGGTCATGGGCAACCTTGCACGCATCTTCTGAGATATACTGAATATATTCAGCATGTGCATTGTCAACAATTGAGACATGGGAGTGCATGCCACAATGGTAGACAGTACGACTTACTTCAATTTTACATTGAAGTACTCTTGTATGAGTATATTTGTCCAATTGTATCATATAAATATGTGTTTTAGAGGTCGTTACCTCTTCATCCTCGATATCGCAATCATCGATATCGAGTAAGGATATGGTCGTAACATTGAGCGCATTACTACCACAGTCGTACCCAATTATTGCAGACACTGAATTCCACATTACTATCAGTATCATAATCTTTAAAAGAATCATCTTTTCTGTGAATAAGAATAAAAGGAATTAATTTATAACCTTACACAAATAAAACATAAATTAAGAATGTTTTCTTTATGGTGTATAATCAGAATCGGAATCACTAGATCCATCTTTTCTTTGTTTTTTCTTGATTTTCTTTTTATCATTATATCTACTGTCAATCATTTTTGATATTTTCAATCTATTTGGATGAACAATTTTAAACTTGTTTTTTATTGCAATTTTGACATTTCCATCTGGCAGAATTTCTAAAACTTTGAAAGGACCATCATATTGGTCACCTAATTTTCCTGGTCTTGGTCCACTTAATAAAAAGACATTATCACCCTCTTGAAAATTCACAGGGTTGATCTTTTGATCATAATAATGCTTTGATCTATATTTGGAATCAATCAAATTTTCATATGCCAATTTTCTAGTCTGTGATAATCGTTTTACCAGATTTTCAATATAATTATCATAAGTAGGCAATTTATCAAGTTCATGTAACGGTTCTTCGGAAGGAAGCCGAGCCGTTTTACCGAATACCAATTCGTATGGAGTAAATTTGGTACCTTCATGAACACACGTATTGTAAGACAACATAGCAAGATCAATCCATTGATCCCATTCTGAATCCACAGTGGCATACTGTTTTAAGTATTCGCCCAATACATGGTGTGAACGCTCCAACGATCCATTCGATTGTGGATGGAATGCAGTAGTTTGTAATTTTTTTATTCGAAATCGCTTATTAATTCTTCGCATCATGGCGCTTATAAAATTTCGACCTTGATCAGTTAAACAAACTTTCGGAGAGCCGAAGACGCAAATGAAACGTTTAATGAAAGCATCCGCTATTGTCTCCGCTCTTTGATTCTCCAATGGAATTGCCATTGAATATTTAGACAATTGATCTTGAATAGTTAAAATACACTCATTATTATTTACTGTTTTGGGCAAAGGACCTACAATATCCATCGCAATTTTATCGAAAACCGTGCCAGGTGTATCTGTAATTAACATCGGTTGTTTAGTTTTAACGCGGACTAATTTTTTTAATTGACACTCCGCGCATTGTTGAATACGATTTTGAACATCTTTCTTCAAATTTTCCCAATAATAACTATTTTTTATACGATTAAATGTTTTTGATACCCCTTTATGACCTCCAATAGGTGAAGAGTGCATCTCATAAAAAATTGCATTTCGTTTTTCAACAGGTACATATTTTACCGTACCAAGACAAATAATAACTTTGATATTTTCATTTATGAATGTTTCCTCAATTGAAATAAGAATTTCAGACCATGGAATATTATTTACATATTTAGAATATGCAATTGAAATAGTTTCAATTTTATCTTTCTTCAAAAGTTCTTTCAGATTGTTTAAACTTTCGCAAAAATATTTTTTTACTGTGAGATTAGATTCCCCACTAGATCCTTGAATAATAGCGGCAAAATGGCAATTTTTGCCAATTCTTTGTTTATAAATCCCACCTAAACGTGTGGTTTTAATGGTGGGTAATTTATTTAATTTTTTAAATTCTTTGGCACCTTCATCAATAGGTTCACCATCATCTGAGAGGAAATATAGAATATTATCTTTACGATAAATAATTAATTCTTTGGAAATAATAATGGGAGATTTATTTTTTTTTAATTCTTCAATTTCAGAATGTTCAGATCTAGAGTCCGAATCATCTGTTTCCGTTTCATCACATGAATTGTTTACTCTTAAAGACAAAGAGTTTTCTTTTTTTTTATCATAATTAATTCCATCATTAACATCCAATACAAGCTTTGGTGGTCTACCCCTTTTTCTTTTTATTGTTGAAGAGCAAAATGGAATTTCACCACTAAATTTATTAGGAATTTCACCTTTTACTGAAATTTTGGGAATTTCACCCTCATAATAAGCCGGAATTTCACCGTTCAAAATATTGGGAATTTCACCCTCATAATAAGCCGGAATTTTACCGTTCAAAATATTGGGAATTTCACCCTTTAGTTTCTTTGGAATTTTACCATTTTTTGAAACATTTTTATTAATTATTTTTTTGTCATCTGATTCATTCAAAATATCAAAAATTTCTTGCAACTCAGGACTGAGCGGTTCCTCAGCCCTTTTCTTTTNGTACCTATAGTGTGAGAAATCGTCTTTAAGAAGCATGAAATACCTCGATTGACCAAGTGAAGCTTGGGGGCTCGATGGATTTTTCCAACTGCACAGGTATCACAGAACTCTCTTCCCCCAGCGGCTTTAATGTTCTTGCTGGTTAGAATCGTTTTAATTTGTTTGTAATTTTGATGTCCCAGCCTCTCGTGCTATCGGCATGCTCTTTCTTGATGGCGAACCACTTCTGGTGTAGTAGATGAATACTCGTTTGACTCTTATTCTCATACACACTCACCAGCGTGTCCCACATGTCTTTTGCTGTTTCGCACGTCGTGATCTGCTGCATGGTTTCTTCAGTCATTCCCGAGACAATAATTTTCTGGGCTTTGAACTGTAGTTTTTCCCAGTTTCTCAATTCACTTTGATACGTGGCCTGACTGAGACGCTGTTGTACTGCGTCTTGCAGCTCAGCTGGTGGTTCTGGTCTCCGATGTTCCCCAGTAACCACGCTAAAGGCTTCAGCACCCATTATATGAATTCTGGCTTGGAATTTCCAAGTCGCCGGGTTCTCTACTTCCTTCAATGTTAGAATGTGTGAGTGAGTCGCTGTATCTTCCATCATTTTTGTTGGTGTCGTCTTTGCACATTCGCACTATTGGCTGGCTTAAACTCAACAATACACGTGGAGTTACTTTATCTTTTATCAATATTTTATATCATTGATTTACCATAAATATTAATCCCACACTTCAGCTTGAGCATTCTGGGCCCATAACCTTTAGAAAATTTATGGTCGAGTGTGGAAGATTGATTAATACACAATGGATTTAGATATAATAATAAATGACATGTTTATTCAACATAATAAGATAGAGTAGAAGGTTAGGTTATAAGTACCGGAGCGGGGGCGTTTTACATGAGCGACACACGTAGCCGATACATTAGATTTCGTCTTAAGGTTAGGTGGAGCGATAATTCAAACCTCAACACCATCACATAGTGTGATGTCCACAGGGTCTTCTTCGAAAGTTTCTTCTAGCATCGGCTTGATCTCAAAGTGGTCTATACCATCCCCCCGTTTCGAGATTCGAAAAGAAGTTGACCCATAGTGGATCATGGCTTCTCTGAGGTTGCTTCAACCGAGCATAATAATATCCTGTATTCGGGGTTTTCTAAAATGGAATTCTTTGATAATGATGGAAAAAGTTCTGAATTTCCCCAGAGGGGTGACAAATACGTCCCCCAGTTTTGCTTCGTGCTTTCTCAGGGCTTTGTGATAGATTAGTCCAACTGATTGCAAAAGTTTACTGATCGGGGTAGATAACTCGAAGTCAGCTGACATAAGATGAACGATATTATCGCTTTCAAAAGTTACACCATCCCTGGAATATTCGATCTGAGGAATTTCTAGCTTACCTTCCCCGTTGTCTGGGTCAATGAATCCCTCGAGTGATAGGGAACCTGTGATTTCTGAGGGAGCTGAATTTTTTAACACAGATTTAGGGATGTGAATTTTTGGGAGTGGTATTTCGATGACTTTGTTCGTCATTGGGACTTGCTGGGGTTCAGTATTGGGTTTAGGAGGTCCAGAAAAAGTTAGGATTCTCTTCAATACACAAGGATTTGGAGTTTTGGGAGCATTGGCGTTGATGGGGGGCACCGGACTGGATCCTGACATTGGTTCGTCTCCCTTTAAAGGCGTTGGTGCCAAGGGAACTCTTTTCGGACGGCTTGGAATCATTGAGGTTCTCTCAGCACTGGTGTTCTCGCTCAGGATTGGTAATTCCCCGATGTTCTCCATTGCTTCCTCTGTGTTGGAGGCTTCCTCGATGATGTTTCTGTCTTTCGTATTCTCTGCTAGTTCGTTGAGTTTGTTCATATATTGTAGATAGAGCTCGCCAGCTCTCTTCTTGATTTCATGGTGGTTGACATCTTCCTCTTCTTCTTCGACTGGTTCTTCATCTTCATTTGCGTTCCTGTTGGCTTCTTGTCTGGTTTTTATGGACTTGTCGAGTTCTAAAAAGGACTCTTGCATTGATTGCATGAAGTTAGGGGAGAGATTGGCCAAATCATCTCCTTCTTCTTCTACGTCTTCGTCAGTAGTTCCCTCCGCTGTTTCTACTCTGCTCTTTGGTTTCGAGTCTTGCAGTGGGGGTTCGTCGACTTCATCATTTTCCAAGTCAGATTCTTCCTCTGACCTTGGATTATTCTTGAGAACGACAATTGCTGGGTTTTCTGGTTGCTTGGGGATTTCTACGAAGACCTCTTCATGGGAACTCGGTAACTCTTCAGAGATTTTCTCGTCTTCTGGTTGTGAAGAGGAAGTTCCAGCTGTCTGAGGGGTCTGAGATATTCGTGGTAAAGCTTTCACTGGACTGGGAGAGGGTAAATAGGCTTTTGCTGACTGGAGTCGACGCCTAGCCCTAAGCTTGAAACGGTCTCCCACTAGCTCCTGACGAAGACACGTGTATCGGTTCCTGAAAGAGCTTAGACTAGAGATGTGACTAGGTGAACAAAACAAATAAATTAAACTCAGAATTGCGGGGGAAAAATCACAGTATTTAATAAAATTTAAACGACTCGATACATTTCAAGATAAATTAATTGAAAACCCCCTATTTGGTTGTTTCAACCGATCAACGATCATATGACTCCAAAATTAAATAGCTCTACAATCATCAAAATAATAAAAGATTCTTTTAACAAAAATCAGAAAGTGCACACTTAGTCAAATTAGTCAAAACCAATTCTGATAACCAAATTGAAAAATCTAATTATCCAAAAGTAAAAACAAATCAAAAGTCAAAACTATGTCAAAAGAATCGTAAAAAATCAGAATCGAAATATCGTCAATACTCATCTAGATTGAACGACACTGAACGATCGAAACCCAAAAATTAGTCTCCGTGACAAGTAAAGCTAGCTGTCCGAAATGAATACGAAAACTCAAGACATCAGGCCAGCGAAACGAAGCAAGGTCACGAGACACACAGTAACCTACGTTCAATGTCCTTCGAAATTACCCAAGTTAAATAACATCCAACGAGAGTCCAATCGTAACCGAAATTAAATACTTCAAAATCTCCAGGGTTACGAAACCTCAATGGTTCACCGAATGGATGAATCTAACGTACAAAATTCTGAACCAAAACAAAAAAAAATGAAATCAAAATTCTAAAATTCCGAACGAACTAATATTTCTAACGAATGAGAGTTTTTAACGAAAACAACATAACTAAAAGATTCAAAGGAAACTGTTCACTGGGCGGACAAAATCTCGTCACTATTAAACAGAGTCGTTCAAAGGCGTGCGAAACGCCGAACATTTTGACTCGATTTTGCCCTCACAAAATACCAAAATGTTTAATCACCACGCTCACCGATGTCCAGACGAAAATCCCAAAGAACTCCCGGCTGCATGGCAGATCTCAAAACATCCCAGTGACTTCCAGAAATTCCAAGGAAACCCGGAGAAATACCCAAAGGACGCCAAAGCCCATGTTACGTCAAGAATGGGTTACTTGACACAACTTTATTAAATTAAAATTCAATATACTGAACCAAAGAAACAAGATTAAATTCAAAGATCGTCTCGAAATTAAGGAATAGAATTCAAGCACAAAACCCATTTACAAAGGTCCCCTTTTACTTCAATTTTCTAAACCCCAAAAGTATTTGGAATCAAAGGTTGGAAAGGTTCACTTGGAGTAAAATGAAAAGAATTTTGAATAACTTTAAAGTGACTCAATAGAGTCTATATTTTAACAAAACAAGTAGAAAAGTATAACTACAACATTCGACTTACATTCACTGCTCTGCTTTCAGTCGTAAAGTATTTTGTATGTGGTTAAAAGTAATGCCGCACTGAATTTAAGACGTTGGATTAAATTCTTTATTTAAATGAATCAAATAATTAAAAATGTCACAAGACTTGGGATTTCAGAAAATAATTTAGTTACGAAAGACTAAAACGGAAATTAAATAGTCATCCAAGACTATATGAAAATTAAAGGTCGCGAAAAACCCAAAATATCGCCTTAATAGGTCGATAATAAAATTGGAACCGTGTCCAAAAGAAACTGGAGTATACTAACTCTCAGATATGAGCTACTACTACTACTGTAGCGATGATTACAAAATGCAATCGGAACTGTAACTGTCGTGCTGCTATCGCGCACAAGTCTTTATAGTTTATCTAGGAGGGTGTGTCCTCAGAATGCATAGGGAAATTTCGGGGACCAATTACAAATGACTCTAGCCGAAATTTCCCACTCCAGTGGTTTGAAATCTCCTTGTTTCGAGATCAACTCCATCTCTCTACATGAAGATGTTTTTGGGGTGTAGGCGGTCTTTTCTATTCCCCAACAACCAATGAAAATTGTTTTAGGAATGCCCATATATTCCCTCCACAATTCTCTTTTATCTCTTATTTTCAACTTAGCGTTAACATCTTTGTTATTTAATTTTTTTGAAACAATTCAGATAAATTTCATGAAATTTTATGATAAATTATAATTCATTGAAGAAAAATAGTAATCTAATAGTAATTCAATAATAATTCAATGACATAAAAATATTGTTTAAACTTTAATTATTTTGTGGTTTTCCCACGTTGATAATATTTCTTAAACAATTATGATAGTTTAATTAATATCCGAAATGGAAAATTATTCATAAAAGAATCATTCTGTTGTATGATGCATTTTACTATTTTTGTGTCACATGTTCGTCAATGTATATGTCATTTCCTCCATGTGGGAAACGAAATCGTTACTCTATTTTTATATCAAATATTTGTCGTGGGAATTACAAAATTTGGACCCACGCTTAGAATTTGTTATCAACAGTCGTCAATGTTTATGTCATTTCCTCCATGTGGGAAACGAAATCGTTACTCTATTTTTATATCAAATATTTGTCGTGGGAGTTACAAAATTTGGACCCACGCTTAGAATTTGTTATCAACAGTTTTCCGGTTCAAGAGTCCAGTGTTTATTGAAATTTATGGTCACACGTGGAAAGTGCATGACTAAGGAGACGAGACTAGACTCAAATGTTTACAGTGCATCTGATATTGCACAGCTGATATCTCCTTAATCTAGGAGAAACTCGACGTTGGGAACATTTTTATCGTTCACAGATGTGTGCAGCCGAAATATTCCTAACATCGAGGGGGTCACTTTCCCCGGTCACAGAAGATAATTTGGGTTTCAAAAGTCGCTTCTATCACTGAGATAATTGATTGACGACGTAAGAAAATGAATTTAAATGAATTTTCTGACGGATGTCACACTACCGCAGTTAGACGGAAGTACGAGTGACATTAGAGAACGAGAACGACGTAATAAAAAAAAATGAAATAATCTTATTTCTATCTAATAGGAGACAGTCTTTAAATCTTACTTGTCTAATTACAAAATTTCGTAGACTTGAAGTTGAGAGCCTTTGATCAGAATAGAGGATGTTGTTGTTGTGTAACACAGTAATGCAGCTGTCGTGGTCTTCCTTCTTCAGGGTCAAACGAAGTGTCTTACTTCACTATCATTGAGAGGTTTCTCAATGTGTGGATAAATCTTCTCAGTTGCTCCATCGCTTGCTGGAGCAGAAGCTTCGATAAGTCCCAACTCAACGTCCTTGCGCTCTGGATTTCTTGCCTGCTTAGCCATATGCAGTAGTAGATTCGTAACAGAATCCCAAATTGCTCCTAACAAATGGATAGACCATCCATAAACCATGTGAAGCGTATAACCGTGGATAATGGTATCCACGAGGAGTTTCAATATTCGAATCAGCATGAAAACTCCGATGAATCCAGCGCTGATGGAACCGAAACTGATAAATCGGCCCCATGTCTTCTTCCACGTACTTTCAGCCAGTTTTTCCAAAGCATTCTCATCGAAAATGTTGAACATCGATGGTGATGCGTAGTGAGACCCATTACTTGAGACTTTTTGGACGATCTGGTTGAGAACTGCTGTGTTCTCCATCGGGAACATAATGCGATCGCGCATTTTCTCCAGATCTTCTTCACTATATATCCCGCTGGTTGCTAAATGACTAGGATTTTGGTATTTCCATGTCACCTTAACGTTGGGTTTGATTTGGATTGGTGGCAGCGTTTCAATTGCGTGTGGCATCAATTTATACCAAGTATCAGCAAGACGATAGAACTGAAGTAATGGAGAATTACAAGGGATTTGTGTCGCCTGTGTTACAACAACATGGGTACGTGGTGTCAGGAAAACGCTCTCATTTCCTCGTTGTACTGGTAGACGATTATAACATTCTTCTGTTTTCCTTACTTTTAATTCTACTGGTACACATTGAACTAAGTGAATAACTTCACCAGCTAACACCGCCATGTAACCTGGACCTTTCATAAATCTAAATGCAAATTCATCAGGCATAGTCGATGCAATTGCCAAGCTATTTCTCAAAATCTCTCGTTCCAGATTACATTGGTGGCGCAAGACATCTCTGTACAATCCATGCACTTGAGATCTAATATATCTTTCTACATAAACAAATTTTGCATTTACATACATAAGTAAATCCATATTGTCGGTATTTAATGAAACCGCAACATTTCGTGAAAAATCTGCAATATTGCTTGTTTCAATGATGAAAATTTTCGGATGTTCCGTCTTTATTAGATTCAAACCGCACGCGTTATCAACACCTTGTTTCGTAAAAGTGAAGCTAACTTCCTTTACATTGACAGAATATAAAGTATCATCTCTTGAGGTTATTTTATTTACCAGGCCTTTATGAAGAATAGAAAATAAACCTGTTTCACAATGAGATGTTGAGGGTAATGTTTCCCAGAATGAATATCCTCCAATTGGATCGATACATTTATTGTCTCTTAACCTATAAGCATGACCGGAGGATAGATAAATTTTTCCATTATCTACCTCTACTCTAGCCATATCTGATCTCAGTGAGATTCGAACAACACCCAATACAACGACGTTTTTGTATGAATCAAAAGGGTCCGAATATTGGACTCCATCACAACGACCGTCATTGTTTACAGTACCTGCTAAAGTGACACTTCTAGTGGTTGTTGTGTTGGGTTGAAGTCCAGTAATTAAAGTATTACCGATTGTTATGGTGCCATGGTCATGGGCAACCTTGCACGCATCTTCTGAGATATACTGAATATATTCAGCATGTGCATTGTCAACAATTGAGACATGGGAGTGCATGCCACAATGGTAGACAGTACGACTTACTTCAATTTTACATTGAAGTACTCTTGTATGAGTATATTTGTCCAATTGTATCATATAAATATGTGTTTTAGAGGTCGTTACCTCTTCATCCTCGATATCGCAATCATCGATATCGAGTAAGGATATGGTTTTAACATTGAGCGCATTACTACCACAGTCGTACCCAATTATTGCAGACACTGAATTCCACATTACTATCAGTATCATAATCTTTAAAAGAATCATCTTTTCTGTGAATAAGAATAAAAGGAATTAATTTATAACCTTACACAAATAAAACATAAATTAAGAATGTTTTCTTTATGGTGTATAATCAGAATCGGAATCACTAGATCCATCTTTTCTTTGTTTTTTCTTGATTTTCTTTTTATCATTATATCTACTGTCAATCATTTTTGATATTTTCAATCTATTTGGATGAACAATTTTAAACTTGTTTTTTATTGCAATTTTGACATTTCCATCTGGCAGAATTTCTAAAACTTTGAAAGGACCATCATATTGGTCACCTAATTTTCCTGGTCTTGGTCCACTTAATAAAAAGACATTATCACCCTCTTGAAAATTCACAGGGTTGATCTTTTGATCATAATAATGCTTTGATCTATATTTGGAATCAATCAAATTTTCATATGCCAATTTTCTAGTCTGTGATAATCGTTTTACCAGATTTTCAATATAATTATCATAAGTAGGCAATTTATCAAGTTCATGTAACGGTTCTTCGGAAGGAAGCCGAGCCGTTTTACCGAATACCAATTCGTATGGAGTAAATTTGGTACCTTCATGAACACACGTATTGTAAGACAACATAGCAAGATCAATCCATTGATCCCATTCTGAATCCAAAGTGGCATACTGTTTTAAGTATTCGCCCAATACATGGTGTGAACGCTCCAACGATCCATTCGATTGTGGATGGAATGCAGTAGTTTGTAATTTTTTTATTCGAAATCGCTTATTAATTCTTCGCATCATGGCGCTTATAAAATTTCGACCTTGATCAGTTAAACAAACTTTCGGAGAGCCGAAGACGCAAATGAAACGTTTAATGAAAGCATCCGCTATTGTCTCCGCTCTTTGATTCTCCAATGGAATTGCCATTGAATATTTAGACAATTGATCTTGAATAGTTAAAATACACTCATTATTATTTACTGTTTTGGGCAAAGGACCTACAATATCCATCGCAATTTTATCGAAAACCGTGCCAGGTGTATCTGTAATTAACATCGGTTGTTTAGTTTTAACGCGGACTAATTTTTTTAATTGACACTCCGCGCATTGTTGAATACGATTTTGAACATCTTTCTTCAAATTTTCCCAATAATAACTATTTTTTATACGATTAAATGTTTTTGATACCCCTTTATGACCTCCAATAGGTGAAGAGTGCATCTCATAAAAAATTGCATTTCGTTTTTCAACAGGTACATATTTTACCGTACCAAGACAAATAATAACTTTGATATTTTCATTTATGAATGTTTCCTCAATTGAAATAAGAATTTCAGACCATGGAATATTATTTACATATTTAGAATATGCAATTGAAATAGTTTCAATTTTATCTTTCTTCAAAAGTTCTTTCAGATTGTTTAAACTTTCGCAAAAATATTTTTTTACTGTGAGATTAGATTCCCCACTAGATCCTTGAATAATAGCGGCAAAATGGCAATTTTTGCCAATTCTTTGTTTATAAATCCCACCTAAACGTGTGGTTTTAATGGTGGGTAATTTATTTAATTTTTTAAATTCTTTAGCACCTTCATCAACAGGTTCACCATCATCTGAGAGGAAATATAGAATATTATCTTTACGATAAATAATTAATTCTTTGGAAATAATAATGGGAGATTTTTTTTTTTTTAATTCTTCAATTTCAGAATGTTCAGATCTAGAGTCCGAATCATCTGTTTCCGTTTCATCACATGAATTGTTTACTCTTAAAGACAAAGAGTTTTCTTTTTTTTTATCATAATTAATTCCATTATTAACATCCAATACAAGCTTTGGTGGTCTACCCCTTTTTCTTTTTATTGTTGAAGAGCAAAATGGAATTTCACCACTAAATTTATTAGGAATTTCACCTTTTACTGAAATTTTGGGAATTTCACCCTCATAATAAGTCGGAATTTCACCGTTCAAAATATTGGGAATTTCACCCTCATAATAAGCCGGAATTTTACCGTTCAAAATATTGGGAATTTCACCCTTTAGTTTCTTTGGAATTTTACCATTTTTTGAAACATTTTTATTAATTATTTTTTCGTCATCTGATTCATTCAAAATATCAAAAATTTCTTGCAACTCAGGACTGAGCGGTTCCTCAGCCCTTTTCTTTTGAGCGCGAGTAATGACATTGACCGTTTCAACCGGATTACGTGATAATGCATCCGCATTTAAATTAATTTTTCCCGGTTTATACACGACATCATAATCATATTCTGCTAATTTTAATCTCCATTTTAAAATTCGTGTATTAACTTCCTTAGCAGTCCTAAACCAAACCAATGGTTTATGATCAGTAACCACAGTGAATTTATGACCATAAACATATGGTCTAAAATTTCTCACTCCCTCTAGTATTGCTAATGCTTCTTTTTCATAAGTGTCATAGCGAAATTCGGCACCTCTTAGGACTCGAGAGTAATAGGCAATAGGTTTATCTTTACCTATTTCCCCCTGCGAAAGAACTGCGCCAATAGCTAGACCAGAAGCATCAGTCGTAATTATAAAGGGTTTTGAAAAATCTGGGTACTGCAAAATAGGAGCTGTACATAGAGCTTCCTTGAGAGTTTGAAAAGCTTTTTCAACTTCTGGGGACCAATCAAACTCTACATCATTTTCAAGCAATCTTGAAAGTGGTTTTGCAATTTTTGAAAATTTTTTAATAAAACGCCTATAATATCCGGTTAATCCGAGAAAAGAACGAATATTTTTTTGTTTTTTAGGCTTTGGAAAATTTTTAACCGCGTCTAACTTTGAAGGGTCAGGTTTCAAACCTTCGTCACTGATAATATGACCCAAATAATTTACTTCCGGACGCAAAAATTCGCATTTGTCCGGTTGTAATTGGAGATTCGCTTTTCTTAAACGTTGCATTAGTGCTTCAATACGTTCTTCATGCTCTTTTAAATCTTTCGCAAAAACAATAACATCGTCAAGGTAAACAAACATTGACGTACCCTGCAATCCAGACAAAACCGTATCCATTAATCGTTGGAACGTTGCTGGTGCATTTTTTAAACTAAAAGGCATTCGGTTAAATTCCCAATGACCTTTCGGAGTAGAAAAAGCAGTTTTATAGCTGTCTTCTGGATGCATCTTAATTTGATGATATCCAGAAGCCAGATCAAATACAGAAAAGTATACAGATTCCCCCAATTGATCAAAAATATCAGTGATATTAGGGAGAGGATAAGCATCTGTAATCGTTTTTTCATTCAATTGACGAAAATCGATGACAACACGCCATCGTTTATTACCCTTAGAATCGGGTTTCTTTGGAACAACCCATACAGGACTATTATATGGGGATTCTGATGGCTTAATTATTCCTGTTTCATAAAGTTCTTTAATTTGTTTATCAACCTCTTCTTTAATAGAGTGAGGTAATCTGTATTGTTTAGATGAAATAGCAAGATCTGAATTTACAGGAATTCTATGTTTATAAACATTAGTCGATCCAAGAGGTTCACCAGGTATGTGAAACCTGTCAGAATATTTTTTTATCAATTTTTCAACATGTTTTTTCTCTTTTCCTCCTAAATGGTCCAATCTTAATAATTCGCTAATTTTTTCAAATCTATCTTTATTTTCAATTTCTCCTACGTGAGAAACAATTTTTTTCACAACATCAGAATAACTACGCTTATCATCATCAAGTTGATTATCCCGATCAATTGGTTCAAGTACACTTTCACATTCATGTATTGTTAAAGTTGGTATTTTAATTCCAACTTTTTCATATGTGGTATTATAAACACGCATGTATGCACGGCCCTGGTGATTACGCACCAATCTCCTGCATACACACCTTTGCAAATTTTTAATCGAGGGACGTAGCCCTCTTCAACTTCCTTATTTTTAATTCTAATGAAGAATGCTGACTCACTGCGAGGAGCAATGTATCGAACATTATCTTCAACATAATCAATCTGTTCAAAAGGGTATTTCTTCCCATTAATTTCCAAATAACGATTCCCATAATCAATTTTCGCCCCCGCGGTTTTAAAGAAGTTAGAACCCAATAACCCCGCGTAAGGAATTTGCATGTCATCGGGTACGACATGAAATAATGCTACTTTCCCCAAAACGTCCATATTGATACTGCCGAGAGTAAATACAGGAATTTTTGAAATACCGTGTAATTCTATGATATTGGATTCATCAATAAAAATATTATCTTCAACGAATTTATTCTTAATTAGATTTGGTGACGCGCCTGAATCAAGCATCAATTTAATTTCTCGTTTATTTTTATTATATCCAATTTTTAAAAACGGAATATCATCGTTATTTTTAAACTGTACAGAAATTACAGGGAGTCGTCGCTCAATTCCGCTTCCTGAACCATTGTTATCGGACGCTGAGTGAATGCATCTTTCCCCGCGCCCTTCTGGAAAGATGACCTCTGGTTTCCCGAATTTTTGGATGCCAAGAATAAACAATTCTCCAAAACATGTCCTGTTCGTTTACAATAACGACAAGTAACATTAAAATTATTTTTGCTCGATCCACCCCTGCATTTATCAGCAGTGTGGCCAAGATTATCACACAATTGACACTTATTTTGATTTTTTAGAGGATTTCTATTCAATGAAAAACAAGTTTTCGCAGTATGATTTCTTTTCTTACAAATTTGACAAAATAAGTTACTAGAGTTTTGATTTCCAATACGAATAAAACATGTTTTTGCAGAATGACCCCGTTTATTGCAAATTTGACACACGGAATCAGAGTGATTGGCATTATTATTATTATTAGGGAAATTTCCACGATGATTTGGAAAATTGTTACCACTTTGATTATTATTTTGATTATTTTTATTTTGATTACCATTCCGAAAATTTTGACGATTAAAATTATTTTTTTCGTTTTGATTAGATTTCATGAATTTTACGGGTTTTTGACTAACGACATTTACATCACTTTTTTTATTCTCTTGATTTCGCGGCCGTTCCCCACGTAATTCACTTTTCGCGAGCAATTTTCGTTCAATTTCAATCGCTTTTTCATAAGCATTAGTCATCGAGGCACAAGCTGGCATACGTTGATCAATATCAGGCTTCAAACCTTGTAAAAAACACTGTTTAATATTTTCATCTACTTTATCTTTTACCGCTTTTAAATGGTCTGCTGAATGCGTTGGATTATTTACTTTAAACAACTCTACAATTTCTTGACCTTTTTTTCTCAATTTATTTGCAAAATTGAAAACAGAATCTGAATCTTTTTGAAAAATAGAGCCTAATTCACCTTGCAATTG
>NW_021680380.1:311979-316276 GCF_001412515.2 Diachasma alloeum | reverse complement strand
GAAATTAAAAGTCGCGAAAAACCCAAAATATCGCCTTAATAGGTCGATAATAAAATTGGAACCGTGTCCAAAAGAAACTGGAGTATACTAACTCTCAGATATGAGCTACTACTACTACTGTAGCGATGATTACAAAATGCAATCGGAACTGTAACTGTCGTGCTGCTATCGCGCACAAGTCTTTATAGTTTATCTAGGAGGGTGTGTCCTCAGAATGCATAGGGAAATTTCGGGGACCAATTACAAATGACTCTAGCCGAAATTTCCCACTCCAGTGGTTTGAAATCTCCTTGTTTCGAGATCAACTCCATCTCTCTACATGAAGATGTTTTTGGGGTGTAGGCGGTCTTTTCTATTCCCCAACAACCAATGAAAATTGTTTTAGGAATGCCCATATATTCCCTCCACAATTCTCTTTTATCTCTTATTTTCAACTTAGCGTTAACATCTTTGTTATTTAATTTTTTAGAAACAATTCAGATAAATTTCATGAAATGTTATGATAAATTATAATTCATTGAAGAAAAATAGTAATCTAATAGTAATTCAATAATAATTCAATGACATAAAAATATTGTTTAAACTTTAATTATTTTGTGGTTTTCCACGTTGATAATATTTCTTAAACAATTATGATAGTTTAATTAATATCCGAAATGGAAAATTATTCATAAAAGAATCATTCTGTTGTATGATGCATTTTACTATTTTTGTGTCACATGTTCGTCAATGTATATGTCATTTCCTCCATGTGGGAAACGAAATCGTTACTCTATTTTTATATCAAATATTTGTCGTGGGAATTACAAAATTTGGACCCACGCTTAGAATTTGTTATCAACAGTTTTCCGGTTCAAGAGGTCAGTGTTTATTGAAATTTATGGTCACACGTGAAAAGTGCATGACTAAGGAGACGAGACTAGACTCAAATGTTTACAGTGCATCTGATATTGCACAGCTGATATCTCCTTAATCTAGGAGAAACTCGACGTTGGGAACATTTTTATCGTTCACAGATGTGTGCAGCCGAAATATTCCTAACATCGAGGGGGTCACTTTCTCCGGTCACAGAAGATAATTTGGGTTTCAAAAGTCGCTTCTATCACTGAGATAATTGAATGACGACGTAAGAAAATGAATTTAAATGAATTTTCTGACGGATGTCACACCCAACACGGCTTCTGAAATGGCGTCGGACAAAAAAAATTTCGACAGGCGTGCGAAACACGTGCACGCCGTCACCACCAGAACAGAAGTGATCGCTCGACTATGACAGGTGTCGACGCGATCATCAATTGCGCGGCAATTAATTTCATTGGCCCCCGCAATACGACCATTACTCTCAATTACGATTGGATCCAAAATCTCACGCCTGCGCGCTACTAACTTTGCGCCTGCGCATGACCAAATCAGTTGAATAAATTAATTATTCCAACTAGACCATAATTCCAATTACAATTCAAATAATGTCATCAAATCATAAATAGTCTTTAAGCCCTTCCGGATACCTCCAATCATTTAATTGATCTTGAATCAATAAATCATAGTATTTCATTGGCACGTCCAGGCATCGATGATGTAGCAGTCCCTCTCTAATGTAGACTCGCCACTCGTTCATCTGTTCTGCAACGAAGGTCCCCTCAGCGCCATACTCTCATGGTCAACGTTCGAAGCTTTACATGACTCGGTAGATACTCCAGGTTCTATCGAATTCAAATGGGAATTGACGTTCATGCCAATCATCCCTCGATGTCCCTCGTAGTCCAACAAGTCCTCCAATCATTGAGCGTGTGATTTCGTACAAAATTCAAATACAAAACAAAATAATCAGCCATACAAAATTAACTCTAAAAAAAAATGACTCTCGTTGAATGGTAGGTTTGACTTCAAGTCTGGTGGCAACCAATCTAAAACCCCAAAAACCACGCGAAGGTCTACAAAAACCATGAAATGATTTGTAACGAAAATAGCACGTTACAGTTCATAGCACCTTGGAAGACCGCTATAGCGTTCTTCAATCCGAATGGCATGTAGGCGTACTCGTAGTGTCCATTGTGAGTGGAGAAAACCGTCTTTTCCTGGTCATCTGGGTGCATCTTTATCTGGTGAAATCCGGATGCTAGGTCCAGCATAGTAAATAGGTCACACCCTCCAAATTTGGACATGATGGTGCGCATGTTAGGCATTGGCTAGCTGTCCGAGACGGTCTTCTTATTTACAGCCCGAAAATCAACGACCCTTCTCCATTTCTTCTTTCCTTCGCTGTTTGGCTTCTTGGGGACCGCTCAAAGCGGTGAGTTGTATGGCGACACGGATGGGGCTACTATTCCGTCTTTCAGCAATTTGTCCACTTGTTTGGCCACCTCTTCTTCTAGTTTCTCTGGGAAACGATATTGTTTCACGTGGATAGCGATGGAGTCGGTGGTTCTGACACGTGACGTCCTTGATTTTTCCACTCGGCTCTCCGGGAAGTGTAAATGCATCTGCATACTCGTCAGTGAGCCTTCAAAGGGTCTCCGCAGTTCCTTTGTCCTTAATTAGTTTACCTAAGATTTCGATGATCTTATCTGCTCGATTCCTGGCTTTGATGCTGTCCGGGTTGAACTCCATCTCGAAATCAGGTTCACCAAAAATATTCAACGGAAATTCTAGCCCTTCTCTCTCTATATCAAAAACGGACATGATGGTGGCTAGAGGCTCAATCTTCTGGGGCGGAATGCTCAGACGTATCTGTTCATTTGTCTCGTTGGAGACGGTCGCCCAGAATACCCCGTTCTGGTCGACATTGACTTCTTCGTCGAGTAGAGTTACTCTCTTTCCTAATGCCCTCTTGGAAACATATCCTCTGTCGCCGATTTCTTTCTTCACGTGGATGGGAATTCGCATCTCGGAATTAGGATGAAGGATAATTGGCTCACTGGGCACCAACGCCTGGTAGAAATGGATTTTGTGGAGAGGATTGGATTTCAGGGTCAGAAAGTTCATTGAGAATGAAATTTCAGCCTTCTCATCAATCAGGAGATGATTTCCAATTATCCCAGAATACATATTTTCACGGAAATAGTTGACGACATGGAACTGCGAGGGTACCCCTCCAACTTCTAGATTCAGGATTCCCGTTACATATTCCTTCCCCCCAGCTACTCCGAACAAATATCTGGGTGGACATGGGGTGATTGAACATCCGTCGCATAACGCATTGGCTGAGATTAAATTAAGGCTGGCCCCTGTGTAAATGAGGAATAAATCTCTACCTTCTTTTATTGAGTTTGTCAACCTCTTTGGGAGCAGCTAAGTCAAAATGGAAAAGTTTATCATTGATTGCAAGTAAACCCGTGCAGTAGGAGATGGTTGCTTTCTCATCAGATAGGAATTCCTTGCCTAACATCCCCATATAACCACCTAGAGGAATTTTAGTTATATAAAACTTGAATCTTATTCCCCTGATCTCCACTTCTATAGCCCCTAATGTCTCTAGAATACCAGGGCCCATGCCGACTATATAAGTCTTATCTAATTGATCAATGTAGGCATCCAGACTCAGCGCTCTTAGCCATATCAGGTTAACCTCCCCCCTGTATCTATTAGGATGTCTACTTTTCCATCTAGGAATGAAGGGTGCCACAAGGTGAAGACTGGGCAACATTTGGAGGGTTGGTCTGGTCGGATCTTCATTGTCTTAGCATCTCCCCCACTTGGGTCATGGACGGGTTTCGGTTGTTGCTCACTCCCTGTTGTTGGAAGTGAACACTCGGCCCGTTTCAATGACTGGGTGACGAGGCGGTATTTTGAGGTTGATAATTTGAACGAGCAACGGAGTTGCTTCTGCTGCCGTTAGGTCGATTTCCACTCATGCGATCTTTTGAGTTGGATCTATAACCTTTGTTGAAACCAGCGTTGTTTCCGGGCTGATAGCTGGAGTTGCCACCTTGTTTATAACTGGTATTAATTAAGTTATTGATTGTAACCATGGCATTTCGATCCTTAGGAGGATTCTGTGGAAGTTTTGCCGAGTGCCCACAGAATTTGCAATTGCAAGTGTGGATGAGCTGTCCGTCTTTCTCCAAAAGGATCTTCATAGCAGCAGCCATGATGAGACCTTCGCTGAGGTTGGGCATAATTGGAAGTTTATCATGAGATTGAGGAGGGTTATGACAGCTGTGATTCGCGCAGAATTGCAGAGGACAACATGGTTCCAGTGCAGGCGGATAATTTGCCTGGTTGATGGGAGGCATGGGGAATTCGTTTTGAGGTGCTGGACCCATTGAAACATAATCATGGTAGTTGATCATGATTG
>NW_021680380.1:300408-311759 GCF_001412515.2 Diachasma alloeum | reverse complement strand
TAGGTTCACCATCATCTGAGAGAAAATATAGAATATTATCTTTACGATAAATAATTAATTCTTTGGAAATAATAATGGGAGATTTTTTTTTTTTAATTCTTCAATTTCAGAATGTTCAGATCTAGAGTCCGAATCATCTGTTTCCGTTTCATCACATGAATTGTTTACTCTTAAAGACAAAGAGTTTTCTTTTTTTTTATCATAATTAATTCCATCATTAACATCCAATACAAGCTTTGGTGGTCTACCCCTTTTTCTTTTTATTGTTGAAGAGCAAAATGGAATTTCACCACTAAATTTATTAGGAATTTCACCTTTTACTGAAATTTTGGGAATTTCACCCTCATAATAAGCCGGAATTTCACCGTTCAAAATATTGGGAATTTCACCCTCATAATAAGCCGGAATTTTACCGTTCAAAATATTGGGAATTTCACCCTTTAGTTTCTTTGGAATTTTACCATTTTTTGAAACATTTTTATTAATTATTTTTTCGTCATCTGATTCATTCAAAATATCAAAAATTTCTTGCAACTCAGGACTGAGCGGTTCCTCAGCCCTTTTCTTTTGAGCGCGAGTAATGACATTGACCGTTTCAACCGGATTACGTGATAATGCATCCGCATTTAAATTAATTTTTCCCGGTTTATACACGACATCATAATCATATTCTGCTAATTTTAATCTCCATTTTAAAATTCGTGTATTAACTTCCTTAGCAGTCCTAAACCAAACCAATGGTTTATGATCAGTAACCACAGTGAATTTATGACCATAAACATATGGTCTAAAATTTCTCACTCCCTCTAGTATTGCTAATGCTTCTTTTTCATAAGTGTCATAGCGAAATTCGGCACCTCTTAGGACTCGAGAGTAATAGGCAATAGGTTTATCTTTACCTATTTCCCCCTGCGAAAGAACTGCGCCAATAGCTAGACCAGAAGCATCAGTCGTAATTATAAAGGGTTTTGAAAAATCTGGGTACTGCAAAATAGGAGCTGTACATAGAGCTTCCTTGAGAGTTTGAAAAGCTTTTTCAACTTCTGGGGACCAATCAAACTCTACATCATTTTCAAGCAATCTTGAAAGTGGTTTTGCAATTTTTGAAAAATTTTTAATAAAACGCCTATAATATCCGGTTAATCCGAGAAAAGAACGAATATTTTTTTGTTTTTTAGGCTTTGGAAAATTTTTAACCGCGTCTAACTTTGAAGGGTCAGGTTTCAAACCTTCGTCACTGATAATATGACCCAAATAATTTACTTCCGGACGCAAAAATTCGCATTTGTCCGGTTGTAATTGGAGATTCGCTTTTCTTAAACGTTGCATTAGTGCTTCAATACGTTCTTCATGCTCTTTTAAATCTTTCGCAAAAACAATAACATCGTCAAGGTAAACAAACATTGACGTACCCTGCAATCCAGACAAAACCGTATCCATTAATCGTTGGAACGTTGCTGGTGCATTTTTTAAACCAAAAGGCATTCGGTTAAATTCCCAATGACCTTTCGGAGTAGAAAAAGCAGTTTTATAGCTGTCTTCTGGATGCATCTTAATTTGATGATATCCAGAAGCCAGATCAAATACAGAAAAGTATACAGATTCCCCCAATTGATCAAAAATATCAGTGATATTAGGGAGAGGATAAGCATCTGTAATCGTTTTTTCATTCAATTGACGAAAATCGATGACAACACGCCATCGTTTATTACCCTTAGAATCGGGTTTCTTTGGAACAACCCATACAGGACTATTATATGGGGATTCTGATGGCTTAATTATTCCTGTTTCATAAAGTTCTTTAATTTGTTTATCAACCTCTTCTTTAGTAGAGTGAGGTAACCTGTATTGTTTAGATGAAATAGCAAGATCTGAATTTACAGGAATTCTATGTTTATAAACATTAGTCGATCCAAGAGGTTCACCAGGTATGTGAAACCTGTCAGAATATTTTTTTATCAATTTTTCAACATGTTTTTTCTCTTTTCCTCCTAAATGGTCCAATCTTAATAATTCGCTAATTTTTTCAAATCTATCTTTATTTTCAATTTCTCCTACGTGAGAAACAATTTTTTTCACAACATCAGAATAACTACGCTTATCATCATCAAGTTGATTATCCCGATCAATTGGTTCAAGTACACTTTCACATTCATGTATTGTTAAAGTTGGTATTTTAATTCCAACTTTTTCATATGTGGTATTATAAACACGCATGTATGCACGGCCCTGGTGATTACGCACCAAACAATCTCCTGCATACACACCTTTGCAAATTTTTAATCGAGGGACGTAGCCCTCTTCAACTTCCTTATTTTTAATTCTAATGAAGAATGCTGACTCACTGCGAGGAGCAATGTATCGAACATTATCTTCAACATAATCAATCTGTTCAAAAGGGTATTTCTTCCCATTAATTTCCAAATAACGATTCCCATAATCAATTTTCGCCCCCGCGGTTTTAAAGAAGTTAGAACCCAATAACCCCGCGTAAGGAATTTGCATGTCATCGGGTACGACATGAAATAATGCTACTTTCCCCAAAACGTCCATATTGATACTGCCGAGAGTAAATACAGGAATTTTTGAAATACCGTGTAATTCTATGATATTGGATTCATCAATAAAAATATTATCTTCAACGAATTTATTCTTAATTAGATTTGGTGACGCGCCTGAATCAAGCATCAATTTAATTTCTCGTTTATTTTTATTATATCCAATTTTTAAAAACGGAATATCATCGTTATTTTTAAACTGTACAGAAATTACAGGGAGTCGTCGCTCAATTCCGCTTCCTGAACCATTGTTATCGGACGCTGAGTGAATGCATCTTTCCCCGCGCCCTTCTGGAAAGATGACCTCTGGTTTCCCGAATTTTTGGATGCCAAGAATAAACAATTCTCCAAAACATGTCCTGTTCGTTTACAATAACGACAAGTAACATTAAAATTATTTTTGCTCGATCCACCCCTGCATTTATCAGCAGTGTGGCCAAGATTATCACACAATTGACACTTATTTTGATTTTTTAGAGGATTTCTATTCAATGAAAAACAAGTTTTCGCAGTATGATTTCTTTTCTTACAAATTTGACAAAATAAGTTACTAGAGTTTTGATTTCCAATACGAATAAAACATGTTTTTGCAGAATGACCCCGTTTATTGCAAATTTGACACACGGAATCAGAGTGATTGGCATTATTATTATTATTAGGGAAATTTCCACGATGATTTGGAAAATTGTTACCACTTTGATTATTATTTTGATTATTTTTATTTTGATTACCATTCCGAAAATTTTGACGATTAAAATTATTTTTTTCGTTTTGATTAGATTTCATGAATTTTACGGGTTTTTGACTAACGACATTTACATCACTTTTTTTATTCTCTTGATTTCGCGGCCGTTCCCCACGTAATTCACTTTTCGCGAGCAATTTTCGTTCAATTTCAATCGCTTTTTCATAAGCATTAGTCATCGAGGCACAAGCTGGCATACGTTGATCAATATCAGGCTTCAAACCTTGTAAAAAACACTGTTTAATATTTTCATCTACTTTATCTTTTACCGCTTTTAAATGGTCTGCTGAATGCGTTGGATTATTTACTTTAAACAACTCTACAATTTCTTGACCTTTTTTTCTCAATTTATTTGCAAAATTGACAACAGAATCTGAATCTTTTTGAAAAATAGAGCCTAATTCACCTTGCAATTGCCATTCTGTTTTAGTAGAGGTATAGATAGTTTTTAATTCTTTGATCAAATTATCAATGTTATCGAATTTTTTATTATTTAACGAATCTTTTACTGATTGGCTTAGACATTTTCTTTGAACTAATTTTGTTAAATTTTCTTCTGCACCTGCAGGGAGCATATCTTTTGCTTCTTCGACATTTCTAATAAAATCATAAAGATCTCCTGGTTTACCTTCAAATACAGGAATACATGAAATTGCATCCTTCAATGAAATTAATTGGTTTGGGCCTAGATCCGCCATTGTGTAACGATTATTATTATTTCTTACGTTGGGTAAATTATCTACACCGTCTTCAGGATCCGCAGAAATATTTAAATTTAATGATTCATTATCATCCGATAAATTACCGTCTGTTTCTAACGTTTCATTAACCGTATTATCTTTAGATATATTTAGTTTTCGAAACGACGATACTTCCAAAGGATTTATTCCTGAAGTACTTTGATCCGCATCGCTAGAAATATTACTTAAAAGGCTTTGTAAACCAAGTGTCTCTTGTTGAGATTGACTTGTTTCACCAAATCCAGAATCTAATGTTTTATCTGATTTTTTATAAGGTCGGGATGGTTGAAAAAAACCCGGTAAAGTTTTACCACTTCTTAAAGTTATTAATCTATTCAATTCATCCTCAGTCGGTTCTTGCCCCGACATTTGCACTCATTTTTACCAAGTGTTCCTTTCAGAAAAAAAAAATTAATGAGAGAATTAAAAAAAAATTGAATTTTGGAAATAATTGTAAAATTTTCTTATGAATTGACAGTTTTACCAATTTGGTGATTGAGAATATATTTTTTTAGGACGAGCCCCCAATATTGTCACGTCAAGAATGGGTTACTTGACACAACTTTATTAAATTAAAATTCAATATACTGAACCAAAGAAACAAGATTAAATTCAAAGATCGTCTCGAAATTAAGGAATAGAATTCAAGCACAAAACCCATTTACAAAGGTCCCCTTTTACTTCAATTTTCTAAACCCCAAAAGTATTTGGAATCAAAGGTTGGAAAGGTTCACTTGGAGTAAAATGAAAAGAATTTTGAATAACTTTAAAGTGACTCAATAGAGTCTATATTTTAACAAAACAAGTAGAAAAGTATAACTACAACATTCGACTTACATTCACTGCTCTGCTTTCAGTCGTAAAGTATTTTGTATGTGGTTAAAAGTAATGCCGCACTGAATTTAAGACGTTGGATTAAATTCTTTATTTAAATGAATCAAATAATTAAAAATGTCACAAGACTTGGGATTTCAGAAAATAATTTAGTTACGAAAGACTAAAACGGAAATTAAATAGTCATCCAAGACTATATGAAAATTAAAGGTCGCGAAAAACCCAAAATATCGCCTTAATAGGTCGATAATAAAATTGGAACCGTGTCCAAAAGAAACTGGAGTATACTAACTCTCAGATATGAGCTACTACTACTACTGTAGCGATGATTACAAAATGCAATCGGAACTGTAACTGTCGTGCTGCTATCGCGCACAAGTCTTTATAGTTTATCTAGGAGGGTGTGTCCTCAGAATGCATAGGGAAATTTCGGGGACCAATTACAAATGACTCTAGCCGAAATTTCCCACTCCAGTGGTTTGAAATCTCCTTGTTTCGAGATCAACTCCATCTCTCTACATGAAGATGTTTTTGGGGTGTAGGCGGTCTTTTCTATTCCCCAACAACCAATGAAAATTGTTTTAGGAATGCCCATATATTCCCTCCACAATTCTCTTTTATCTCTTATTTTCAACTTAGCGTTAACATCTTTGTTATTTAATTTTTTTGAAACAATTCAGATAAATTTCATGAAATTTTATGATAAATTATAATTCATTGAAGAAAAATAGTAATCTAATAGTAATTCAATAATAATTCAATGACATAAAAATATTGTTTAAACTTTAATTATTTTGTGGTTTTCCACGTTGATAATATTTCTTAAACAATTATGATAGTTTAATTAATATCCGAAATGGAAAATTATTCATAAAAGAATCATTCTGTTGTATGATGCATTTTACTATTTTTGTGTCACATGTTCGTCAATGTTTATGTCATTTCCTCCATGTGGGAAACGAAATCGTTACTCTATTTTTATATCAAATATTTGTCGTGGGAGTTACAAAATTTGGACCCACGCTTAGAATTTGTTATCAACAGTTTTCCGGTTCAAGAGGTCAGTGTTTATTGAAATTTATGGTCACACGTGAAAAGTGCATGACTAAGGAGACGAGACTAGACTCAAATGTTTACAGTGCATCTGATATTGCACAGCTGATATCTCCTTAATCTAGGAGAAACTCGACGTTGGGAACATTTTTATCGTTCACAGATGTGTGCAGCCGAAATATTCCTAACATCGAGGGGGTCACTTTCTCCGGTCACAGAAGATAATTTGGGTTTCAAAAGTCGCTTCTATCACTGAGATAATTGAATGACGACGTAAGAAAATGAATTTAAATGAATTTTCTGACGGATGTCACACCCAACACGGCTTCTGAAATGGCGTCGGACAAAAAAAATTTCGACAGGCGTGCGAAACACGTGCACGCCGTCACCACCAGAACAGAAGTGATCGCTCGACTATGACAGGTGTCGACGCGATCATCAATTGCGCGGCAATTAATTTCATTGGCCCCCGCAATACGACCATTACTCTCAATTACGATTGGATCCAAAATCTCACGCCTGCGCGCTACTAACTTTGCGCCTGCGCATGACCAAATCAGTTGAATAAATTAATTATTCCAACTAGACCATAATTCCAATTACAATTCAAATAATGTCATCAAATCATAAATAGTCTTTAAGCCCTTCCGGATACCTCCAATCATTTAATTGATCTTGAATCAATAAATCATAGTATTTCATTGGCACGTCCAGGCATCGATGATGTAGCAGTCCCTCTCTAATGTAGACTCGCCACTCGTTCATCTGTTCTGCAACGAAGGTCCCCTCAGCGCCATACTCTCATGGTCAACGTTCGAAGCTTTACATGACTCGGTAGATACTCCAGGTTCTATCGAATTCAAATGGGAATTGACGTTCATGCCAATCATCCCTCGATGTCCCTCGTAGTCCAACAAGTCCTCCAATCATTGAGCGTGTGATTTCGTACAAAATTCAAATACAAAACAAAATAATCAGCCATACAAAATTAACTCTAAAAAAAAATGACTCTCGTTGAATGGTAGGTTTGACTTCAAGTCTGGTGGCAACCAATCTAAAACCCCAAAAACCACGCGAAGGTCTACAAAAACCATGAAATGATTTGTAACGAAAATAGCACGTTACAGTTCATAGCACCTTGGAAGACCGCTATAGCGTTCTTCAATCCGAATGGCATGTAGGCGTACTCGTAGTGTCCATTGTGAGTGGAGAAAACCGTCTTTTCCTGGTCATCTGGGTGCATCTTTATCTGGTGAAATCCGGATGCTAGGTCCAGCATAGTAAATAGGTCACACCCTCCAAATTTGGACATGATGGTGCGCATGTTAGGCATTGGCTAGCTGTCCGAGACGGTCTTCTTATTTACAGCCCGAAAATCAACGACCCTTCTCCATTTCTTCTTTCCTTCGCTGTTTGGCTTCTTGGGGACCGCTCAAAGCGGTGAGTTGTATGGCGACACGGATGGGGCTACTATTCCGTCTTTCAGCAATTTGTCCACTTGTTTGGCCACCTCTTCTTCTAGTTTCTCTGGGAAACGATATTGTTTCACGTGGATAGCGATGGAGTCGGTGGTTCTGACACGTGACGTCCTTGATTTTTCCACTCGGCTCTCCGGGAAGTGTAAATGCATCTGCATACTCGTCAGTGAGCCTTCAAAGGGTCTCCGCAGTTCCTTTGTCCTTAATTAGTTTACCTAAGATTTCGATGATCTTATCTGCTCGATTCCTGGCTTTGATGCTGTCCGGGTTGAACTCCATCTCGAAATCAGGTTCACCAAAAATATTCAACGGAAATTCTAGCCCTTCTCTCTCTATATCAAAAACGGACATGATGGTGGCTAGAGGCTCAATCTTCTGGGGCGGAATGCTCAGACGTATCTGTTCATTTGTCTCGTTGGAGACGGTCGCCCAGAATACCCCGTTCTGGTCGACATTGACTTCTTCGTCGAGTAGAGTTACTCTCTTTCCTAATGCCCTCTTGGAAACATATCCTCTGTCGCCGATTTCTTTCTTCACGTGGATGGGAATTCGCATCTCGGAATTAGGATGAAGGATAATTGGCTCACTGGGCACCAACGCCTGGTAGAAATGGATTTTGTGGAGAGGATTGGATTTCAGGGTCAGAAAGTTCATTGAGAATGAAATTTCAGCCTTCTCATCAATCAGGAGATGATTTCCAATTATCCCAGAATACATATTTTCACGGAAATAGTTGACGACATGGAACTGCGAGGGTACCCCTCCAACTTCTAGATTCAGGATTCCCGTTACATATTCCTTCCCCCCAGCTACTCCGAACAAATATCTGGGTGGACATGTGGTGATTGAACATCCGTCGCATAACGCATTGGCTGAGATTAAATTAAGGCTGGCCCCTGTGTAAATGAGGAATAAATCTCTACCTTCTTTTATTGAGTTTGTCAACCTCTTTGGGAGCAGCTAAGTCAAAATGGAAAAGTTTATCATTGATTGCAAGTAAACCCGTGCAGTAGGAGATGGTTGCTTTCTCATCAGATAGGAATTCCTTGCCTAACATCCCCATATAACCACCTAGAGGAATTTTAGTTATATAAAACTTGAATCTTATTCCCCTGATCTCCACTTCTATAGCCCCTAATGTCTCTAGAATACCAGGGCCCATGCCGACTATATAAGTCTTATCTAATTGATCAATGTAGGCATCCAGACTCAGCGCTCTTAGCCATATCAGGTTAACCTCCCCCCTGTATCTATTAGGATGTCTACTTTTCCATCTAGGAATGAAGGGTGCCACAAGGTGAAGACTGGGCAACATTTGGAGGGTTGGTCTGGTCGGATCTTCATTGTCTTAGCATCTCCCCCACTTGGGTCATGGACGGGTTTCGGTTGTTGCTCACTCCCTGTTGTTGGAAGTGAACACTCGGCCCGTTTCAATGACTGGGTGACGAGGCGGTATTTTGAGGTTGATAATTTGAACGAGCAACGGAGTTGCTTCTGCTGCCGTTAGGTCGATTTCCACTCATGCGATCTTTTGAGTTGGATCTATAACCTTTGTTGAAACCAGCGTTGTTTCCGGGCTGATAGCTGGAGTTGCCACCTTGTTTATAACTGGTATTAATTAAGTTATTGATTGTAACCATGGCATTTCGATCCTTAGGAGGATTCTGTGGAAGTTTTGCCGAGTGCCCACAGAATTTGCAATTGCAAGTGTGGATGAGCTGTCCGTCTTTCTCCAAAAGGATCTTCATAGCAGCAGCCATGATGAGACCTTCGCTGAGGTTGGGCATAATTGGAAGTTTATCATGAGATTGAGGAGGGTTATGACAGCTGTGATTCGCGCAGAATTGCAGAGGACAACATGGTTCCAGTGCAGGCGGATAATTTGCCTGGTTGATGGGAGGCATGGGGAATTCGTTTTGAGGTGCTGGACCCATTGAAACATAATCATGGTAGTTGATCATGATTGGATAATTATCCTGGGGGTTAGCTTCAGGGTTGGCAGAAGGATTCGGGTTGTTTCCCCAGTTATTTTGGGATTGGTACCCATACTGTTGCTGATTGTTTTACTGGCCTTGGAATTGTTTACCATTGTTAGAATAACGTTGGTGAAAATTGTAAAATTTGGACCGATTGGGCTCGAATTGAGAATTCCTATTGCGCTAAAAATTTTGCCCTGGAAAGGAGTTGCTTTGGAGGAAGCCTTGATTCTCAGGGATCGCGAATCTTTGCTTTCTTGATAGTAATCAATTTTGCTCAACCAAAGGTTTGATGACATTAAATTGTTCTTTCAGGGTTTTGCAATTAGCTCGTCTGATCTCTGTCCTGTAGCCATCGGAGATTACATCTTCGAATTTGCTCACGCAGAATCTTTCCAAGACTTTGAGGAGTGATTCGAATTCTTCGGGAAATGAATTTTGCAAAGAAGCCTTGGGATTCTTCAGAATGTGTTGCAACCTGACGTTAAAATCGTTGGCTTCTTCATTTGGCCTAGGGTTCAGGTTGGAGACAATTCCCTCATAATATGCCTGGATGTGTCTAACCCTATATTTCGTTCCTAGAATTTCCAACAACTGACTAGCGGATTCCGGGACTATCCCTTCCAAATGTGCTAGGGCCGGATATTTAACTTTACTGACCAACGAATCAATTGGATCTTGGATATCATCACCTACTCGATTTTTGCATACTTTCACTGCTCTCTCAAATTCAGAAAATTCTGATTCGTTCCCGAATTAAGAATAGAATTTAGAATAGTTAGCTCGAGAACGTTGTGAAAAATTCGTTAAAAGGGGAACATGGACTTCATCTGCTAATATTGTATTAGAAATTATCGTGAGTTTAATAATTTTCATCTATATGGATTCTATTCTTTCAAATTTCGTGGTTGTAGCGCCAGATTATATGAAAAGGGAAGAATCAATTTTCCTCATTTACTCACTTCACGTTTTTTATCTCTAATGTCTCGTTTGTTCAGCAATAATCCCAATAATGGTTGAACTTTTTGGCTTTCACAATTTTGGCAGTGAATTTTTGAACTTAATGTGATCAAATGTCCACGAAGCAACAAAGCAAGAGAAAGATTATTTATTAAACAGATTTGGATTTTGCAATTTTCTCACTGTTTTTCAGAGTCCGAATTAATGAACGAAAGTTCCTAATTAGTCCGTTGGCAATTAATTTTAATTATTTTCACTTGCACACTTTCAAACTTAACAATAGTTGGATGATACAGTATTATTTCAAATGTTCACTTGTTTGTGTCCTTTGCACAGAATTCCGCTAATTAACGTAACAGGCAATTCGCAGCCTACCCAACGTAACGCGCCGAAATTCAAATGGAACTAAAAATCTATGGCAGCGAGAGTACTTCTCGTAGAATTTTCCTTCGATTCAATCACTTGTACGTCCGGCAGGACTTTTTAAACTGATTCCGAAGTTGCGAACGCGTGATTTTTCCAAGGAGCTCAATCCAAAAGACATGCAATTTCGGCATGCAAGACGTTACTGAATTTCTCTTCGATACATTTTGTCGCTAAGGGTAATTTTGATGGGTTTGCATTTTAAGCAAGAGGGGTCACGTGGTGCGGTGGCGTGATCGGGGTTTTGGTTTTGTTTTCTTCTTTCTTTTGTGAAATTTTGTTCCTTTTTCTTTGGTTTTATTGCTATAGCGAATGCGAGTGCTTGGTCCAACGTTTTGTTTGGATCAGCATTCCCACGGACGCTGATTTTCGATCGAGCTGAAATTTGAGACCGGAAACGCGAAGTCGAAAAATGGACTGTGTTCGTATGGTTATTGCTTGTAACATTATTCTTGAGGAATTTATTCGCGGAAAATTCATTTATTATTGCTCTTACTATTGTTATTTTCTTTCTATTACTAGGGGGATACGCCCCCTGCTCCCTCCGCTCGCCAATCCCGGGGGAACTTCACCCCCCCCCCCCC
>NW_021680380.1:291169-299953 GCF_001412515.2 Diachasma alloeum | reverse complement strand
CCAAACCAATGGTTTATGATCAGTAACCACAGTGAATTTATGACCATAAACATATGGTCTAAAATTTCTCACTCCCTCTAGTATTGCTAATGCTTCTTTTTCATAAGTGTCATAGCGAAATTCGGCACCTCTTAGGACTCGAGAGTAATAGGCAATAGGTTTATCTTTACCTATTTCTCCCTGCGAAAGAACTGCGCCAATAGCTAGACCAGAAGCATCAGTCGTAATTATAAAGGGTTTTGAAAAATCTGGGTACTGCAAAATAGGAGCTGTACATAAAGCTTCCTTGAGAGTTTGAAAAGCTTTTTCAACTTCTGGGGATCAATCAAACTCTACATCATTTTCAAGCAATCTTGAAAGTGGTTTTGCAATTTTTGAAAAATATTTAATAAAACGCCTATAATATCCGGTTAATCCGAGAAAAGAACGAATATTTTTTTGTTTTTTAGGCTTTGGAAAAATTTTAACCGCGTCTAACTTTGAAGGGTCAGGTTTCAAACCTTCGTCACTGATAATATGACCCAAATAATTTACTTCCGTAGTAGAGTGAGGTAACCTGTATTGTTTAGATGAAATAGCAAGATCTGAATTTACAGGAATTCTATGTTTATAAACATTAGTCGATCCAAGAGGTTCACCAGGTATGTGAAACCTGTCAGAATATTTTTTTATCAATTTTTCAACATGTTTTTTCTCTTTTCCTCCTAAATGGTCCAATCTTAATAATTCGCTAATTTTTTCAAATCTATCTTTATTTTCAATTTCTCCTACGTGAGAAACAATTTTTTTCACAACATCAGAATAACTACGCTTATCATCATCAAGTTGATTATCCCGATCAATTGGTTCAAGTACACTTTCACATTCATGTATTGTTAAAGTTGGTATTTTAATTCCAACTTTTTCATATGTGGTATTATAAACACGCANGTGAACGGGAGGGTTTTTCCGATAGCTCTATACATACTTTACCATGAGAGGCCACATACGTATAATTCCCCCCCATATAAGGGCACCCCCCATAAATGGCACCCCCCATAAATGGGCAGCCCCCCTATATGGGCACTCCCTACATATGGGCACCACCCCATACATATATAAGTACCCCTCCATATACGGACACTCCTCATAAATGGGCACCCCCCATATACTATATAGGCACCCCCCCCCACATATGGGCACCCCCCCATATATATAGGGACCCCCCATATATGAACACCACCCCTATATGGGCACACCGGTTTGGGGTGGTTAGCGGGGACATATTAACCTTAATAAATTCTGAATTCAGAGGATGATTGGAAAACGTTTGATAAACAATGGTATACAAATACTATAGGCATCGATTAAATTCGAATATACATAATTAATAAAAAAATTTATGTATTTTCTTTTTGGGACTCTCCACCAACTACGTCCACGATGTGAGTCCTGGGTTACGCCAAGAGTTGGTGAGGATTGAATTCTTCACCAGCAACCGGCAATGAAACTGCCGATTCCTTTAAGAACTTGGTTACCTCATTTGAAAGAAAAGAATTTGAATTCTCCAATAAATGACGGTATTACCATATGAAATTATTTATTGTCATAAGAAGGTACGACGGAGTTAAAGAATACCTTATATCCATTAAATTTAATTTAATAATAAACCAGATGAATATAATAATAAAGGACCACAGCAACACTCCACTCAAGAACCCACGACTTACACGGTTTTGCTTCAAAGAGTACATAGTACCTTTGAACGCCATACCAATCATTACCAAACCATTATAACGATGGATTTGAATACTAGATGTGAAATAAATGAATTGAACCGGCTAGCGATGCTATACTGACTTTTTTCAAGTTCATCTACCTGAAAAAAATCCCTCGAAAAGAATATTTTCTTCTCAAACTCACTTGCGTCCAATGAATGGACAAGTAACAAAAACTTCGAAATTGATTCATTCTGGTTCGTCCCTTTGGTACTGAAATATGTGAAAAATGCGTGCATTCCATCCGTTTAAAAAAAAAGTTCATCAGCAGTCAATAATGCTGAGTATTGTCTATATTCTGCCTTCAGGATATTCAGAAGAGAAACATAGCTTCCACTTATTATTATGAAGGGTTGAGTTGATACTATAATATATAGAAAGTTCCAGAGTATCTGTTGTCCGTATTAACCAGACGAAGTTACAGATTACGTATTTAAGGGACGACTGAGTGTTTTGTTTTTTCGACCTTGAATATAGATATAGAACATTTGTTATCTTGCATTAGATAGAGTTGCTATTCTTTTATCATATCTATTCAGACAGATACTCACTAAACGAAAATGGTGCTTTAATTATAATTTATAACTGTATTTTAATAGCGAAGTGTTTAAGTGTAATGAGTCAAATTCAACATTTAACAACATGTGAAAAAATGACTCATGACCTTTTATCACTTTACTGCTGAATTATTTCTTTAAACTTGCGTTAATTAAATATGTATACGTTTGAAAATTTGTAACCATATCGATAAATACACACTTCTTATGAAGAAATAATAGGGTATTTATTCGTATGAGCGTTCATAAATTGATAAATGATAATTTTGCACAAGTATCTAAGACATTTTTCATCGTAGGCTCAATTTTGATTCATTCATTTATAACTTGAATGACGTGAATGCTGCTCCACGGTCAGAAATAATCCTTCGTGGGTTGCCAAAAATGATGGCCTGCTCCTTTAATCGATTTATTACTTCGTCCGCTGTCGTAGATCGTATTGGATACAGCTACACAAACTTGGTGAATGCGTCCACTACTGCAAATAAATGACAATAGCTCTTCTTCGTCGATGGCAGCGGTCCCAAGTAGTCCACATGGTACGTGTGTAAGGGCGTGCCTCCCTTCTCAATTGGATTCAGGAATCCCTCGGCTCTTCCTTGTTTTTTCTTTGATAAAATACACCTCACACAATTGTCAATTACTCTCTGGACTCTCTGCTTCATATTTGGGAACCAAAACTGCTGCTTCAAAATGTATTCTGTCTTACTCCATCCAAAATGTCTTTGCTCATGGGCTGCTCTGATTATTTCATGTTGCATACTTCTCGGCACCACTAATGAATCATCTTCAGCATACTCTCGATATAAAATGTGCTGGGAGGACAACTTGAAATTGTTATTCGCATTCCTCCGTGTCTCTTCCATAATTTTCATCACCTCTGGATCTCCGTGTTGCGCCTTTTTAATTCTTTCAATCAATGCGTCTAGGCCTTTCTGCAGGTATAACACAGTATTCTTCGAGCATCAATGCTCAATGTGCAACCCTCAGGCAAATGTCCTTCTTCTTCATTGTTTGGACAAACGCCTGACAATCCGTCACAATCTTGAAATCGATCCCAAGAAGGTATACTCTGAATTTTTTTAATGCCTTTACAATTGCAAGTATTTCTAATTCATAGCTCGTATACCTCTCCTGCACTGGTGACGTCTTCCAACTCGCAAAATATACAGGATGGAATTTCCCATCCTCTGAGTCTTTCTGCATCAGTGCTGCACCTAGTCCTGCCTTGCAAGCATCTGTATGTAACTCCGTTTCAGCTGCCTGGCGATACAGCTTCAAAATAGGCTTCTGGACCAACGCATCCTTCAATCTCTCAAATGCTGCCACTTGTTATAATCCAAACTGGAACTTCACATTATCATGTAATAAATTCGACAATGGTCGCGCTTGTACTGCATATTGTGGAATGAATTTACGGAAATAACCCGTTAGCCCCAAAAAACTTTGCACTTGTTTCACCGTTTTGGGCTTTGGGAAATTCTTCACTGCTCGCGTCTTCTCTTCTGATGGGCGGATCTGCCGTGCTCCACAATGTACCCCAAGTACTCCACACGTCTCACCAAAAATTTGCATTTTTTCCAATTAATAATCAGTCCAAGCTTCATTGCAGTCCCCAAAACTCTTTTCAATCTTTCCAAGGCTTCTGTCTCAGACTTCGCGGGAATAATCAAATCTTCAAGATAAGTTAATACGTTTCCATCACGAATCAATTGTTTAAATACAGCTCTCACGAATCTCTGGAACACAACTGGTGAATTGCACAGACCGAATGGCACTTTTAGAAACTCATAATGTCCGTTTGGTGTCACAAACGTAGTGTACTTCGTACTTCCTTCCTCAATCGGCACATGAAAAAATCCGTTTTTCAAGTCTAACGGACAGAACACCTCAGTATCTTGCAACCTATCCAACTCAATCAGTGGTAAGAGATTTCTGTCACGTATTATTTTTCGATTTAATAATCGAAAGTCCACACATAATCGCCACGGTCTACCGATTTTCCTCGACACTAAAACCACGGGGCTAGCATAGTCTGAAGTGTTGGGTTTCATGATACCTCGCTTTATCCACTCCTCTATGGTTTCATTCACAATCTCGTGCTGATCAGCAGAAAGTCGTCTAGGATTATGGAACACCGGCTCTTCGTCTTTCAACAAGATTTTCATCTTAACGTTAGAATCTTCCATTTTTGTTGGCTCGTAACTATCTATCAACACTTTTACTTCATCTCGGATTTTCAAGTCAACTGTGTCATCTTGTTCGTCTTACACATTGATGTTCAGAATGGTTCTCCATCCTGGGTCATCCGTCTCTACCTTCATCTCTTCTGGATCCAGCGGCGTCAGCGTCACCGATCGGTTCTTGAACCGAACTTCAGCGTAGTCGGATAACTCTCCTCCGATTAAAAGGTCGTGTCCCACAAATTCATCTGGAATTACATCGATATAAAACTCAAATTAAAATCCGTCAATTTCTATCTGAATCTTGAATCGGCCTAGCGTATTTATGTTGGGTGCACCGACACCATCAAACAGAATCTTCTTCGAGAGTAGGGGTGGCGCCCCTAAACGAACATACAGGCTAGCACGCGCCAAATGCAATCACTACCTGAGTCGATGATAACCCTCACCTTTTGTCCCAAGATGACCACTTCTTTATACGTCTTTTTGTCGGTAGATTTCAATGTATCAACCCTCATTCTTGCCTTCGTTGTATGTGCGTTGCTCTTCTTCGATCCTCGGGGACATGCCGTCGCAATATGACCATGACCTTGGCAATTGAAACACTTCGGACCTTTGTCTTTCTCTGGACAATCTCTGCCAAAATGGTCCTGTTAGAAATCAATTACGATTTGATGAGCCGAGTGGTCGGGAGGAAAAGTGAGGTTCGGGTTAACGGTTTGATAATTAGCCGGAGGTAATTTGATGAGTTTTCTTTAATAAACAAACTATTATGCACTGAAAAATTACACAACACAGAGTTTAATAAATAGATGATTTCCGAGTGGACTGTATACAACTTAACAAAAAGATGATTTGCGATTATAATGTTCAATAATAGTTGCGATGATTTTCTGGCACTTTCACTCGATGAAGTTCGATGGCGTACTAAAGATCCGACACGCACGATCGTTCTCGTGCGTGTTCGTCGATGCCCGAAGGTTTCCGAGCGAGCAAAATTCAACATTTAGCCCGACTGAAGGATGATTTTCAACATCCCGCCCGCCCTGCGTCACCTCCAGGTGACGATGTATATCTGATGATTATGATGACGTATCACTGTTGACCTTCCAAAAGGTCGTCGTTGATCGGCAAAGGCACCAGCCTGTGGATGGACCGTTGAGTCTCCTGGTTGCCTTTCCTCAGTGTGACAACTCTGGTCAGGTTGTCTTGTCCCGGATGAATTGCGATGACTCGAGCCAGAGGCCACTTGGCTGGTGGCTCCCGCTCGTCAATGATGAGGACCAACGAACCGATTTTTACTTCGTTCGTTGGCTGCTTCCACCGATAAATTTGCTGGTAACGATGAATGCACTCTCGTGCCCAGTGTTCCCAGAAATTCTGAAGCCTCTGGGAGATGATTTGCCATCTGTTCAGTCTTGCTGTGTTGATCTGCTGAAGTGAAGGCTCTGGAATTGTCGTGAGCGCTTCTCCTATGATGAAGTGTCCTGGTGTCAGGGCTGATGTGTCCTGCGGGTCGTTTGTGAGTGGGCAGAGTGGTCGAGAGTTAAGTATGGCCTCGACTTGCGTCAGAAGAGTCGTAAATTCTTCGTACGTCAAGGTCGAGGTTCCGATGACCCTTCGTAGATGATATTTCGTTGATTTCACTGCAGCCTCCCACTTGCCTCCCATGTGCGGCGAGTGAGGAGGGTTGAATTTCCATTTCGTTCCGTCGGATGCTAGCTGATCCCTGATAGTTGCCGATTCGCTTGATGCCTGGTCGAATAACCTTTGAAGTTCTCTCTCTGCCCCGATGAAGTTGACACCCCTGTCGCTGGACAGGGTTGCACAGATGCCCCGTCTCGATGTGAAGCGTTTGTACGCTGCGATGAATCCCTCCGCTGTGAGGTCCGTTACCAGTTCCAGATGTGTTGCTGAAGTAGCAAAACATACAAACAGACAGATGTAAGCCTTGTACATTGTCTTGCTTGCCCCTGATCCTCTCCATCTCAGGATGTTGATTGGGCCTGCGAAGTCTACTCCTGAGTGGAGAAAGACCCTCGATGGTGTCACTCGTCGTGTTGGCAGCTGTCCCATCAGCTGTTGAGCCCTCAATGCTCGATGACGTGCGCAAATTACGCATTTGATGATGTGGGAGCGTACTGGAGCTCGTCCCCCGATGATCCAGTACCTCTGTCTGATGTGTGCCAAAGTTAGTTGAGTTCCTCCATGGAAGCTCCGTTGATGAGCCTCCGCGATGATGAGCGATGATAATGGCGAGTGACGGGGAAGAATGATTGGATTCTTCTCCTCCGGATCCAATGTTGATCGTCTTAGACGTCCGCCCAATCGCATGACGTCGTTATCCAGGTATGGCGTCAACGTTGCCATACGATGATTGGCCGCTAAGGGGTTTCCGTCCCTCAGCGTGTTAACTTCTGCCTCGAAGTAGAGCTGCTGCGTGTATCTGACCCAAAACAGTCTCGCCTCTTCGAGTTCCTCTGGTTCCAATTGTGGAGAATCGGGTAGCGGCTGTCTTCTGAAGCGTTTTGCTGCGCGGTTTACCCAGGCTGTAACCCGCAGTAGCTTTGTGAGTGATGAGTATCTGATGATTAGCGCATTTGCCTCGGCAATCTGCACTGGATGTGAGCTGATGATGGGCGGCCTCGCTTCCTGTGCCGCTTCTGATGATAACTCTGTTGATGATGCTAGGTCCATTGATGATGCTAGCCATTGGTCTGGTGGCAGGACAAGCCATGATGGCCCTGTCCACCATAGATGGTGCTCCGCCAGTTGTTTCGGGGTGAGACCCCTTGATGCGCAGTCCGCCGGATTCTCCTTCCCATTGATGTGTCTCCAAGTTGCAGAGGGCAGGGTATCTCGTATCTTAAGAACCCTGTTCTGTACGAAATCCTTCCAACGGGCAGGGTCCCCGTTGATCCAGGTGATGGCTACCAATGAGTCGCTCCATAGATAAATCTCGATGTTGTCCAATTCCAAAGCCCTTTTGACATAAGCCACGAGTTCTGTGACCATGACTGCTGCCGTGAGCTCCAGTCTTGGAATGGTCTTCTTCTTGAGAGGTGCCACCTTGGTCTTGGCACAAACCAAGGTGACAGACGTTCCCGATGTCGCTGCGGATGTACGGAGATAGACCGATGCGCCCATTGCCAGATTTGATGCGTCCGCAAATCCATGAAGTTGAATTTCCGATGTACCGGGCGATAGATGTAGCCAACGTGGTATTGATAGGCTGCTCAAGTGTTGAAGTTGCTCTCTGAATGATTTCCAGCGATCCTTGTAGTCATCTGGAAGTGGATCGTCCCAGTTAAGTTTGAGCAGCCATAATTCCTGGATGAGTATCTTTGCCGTGACGATCACCGGCGCGATGAGTCCCAATGGATCGTAGATTTGCGCAATCTCGGACAAGGTTACGCGCTTGGTGATGGTGTCCTTGGTGGAAGTTTTTGCTTTATAATGGAAGGTGTCCGTGTGAGGCTGCCAGCATAGTCCCAACACTTTCACCGTTGATTCCTCGAATTCGATGGTTGGAGCTGATCCTGATGATATTCCGAGTCGCTCTAGGGCTTGTGGTGCATTGCTGCACCATTTTTGCAGGGGCATGCCGCCCGCCATGCAAAGTTCGATGAGCTGCTTGATGATGTTTTCCAGATGCTCTTCTGTTTCCGCGCCTCCGTATATGTCGTCAACATACCGTCCCTTGATGAATGTCGGTAAGGCCAACGGGAATCGGTGGCCTTCATCGATGGCCAACTGCTTCAGCACCCTCAGAGATAACCAAGGTGCGCAGCTGGTGTCGTATGTGACTGTCGTCAGTTGAAAGTCGATGAGTTTTCCTTCGTCATCTTTCCAGAAGATCCGTTGATAATCCCAATCGTCTCAATGAACACGAATCTGGCGGAACATTTTCACAATGTCCGCACCAAATACTGAACGATGACGACGTAACCAGATAAGAACATCGGAGCTGTCTACTTGTAGCTTTGGTCCTGGATGGAGTATGTCGTTGAGTGACACTCCTGATGAGCTGCGATGCGATGCATTGAACACCACTCTCAATTTTGTGGTCGTGCTGTCTGGTTTAAGCACTCCATGATGAGGCAAGTAATATGCCTGCTTTGGTTCTGAAGTTGAAGGTGCTCGCTGCATGTGGTCCAGGGCCTCGTACTCTTCGATGAATTTCTTATAGAGGGTATGAGTGACTGGATCTGACGATAATTTTCCCAATAGCTTAGATAGCCGTTTCTTGGCCGTTGATGCTGTATCTCCCAAGGCGGCTGGTGATGA